>NC_081352.1:11664807-11721772 GCF_029784015.1 Lycium ferocissimum
ATTATTTCGGGGTACGACGGGGCCCCGTCCCGTCATATGATTATGTTTGTCTCCGCAGGTCCGTAGACATGCGTGTGGGTTCCGTATATGTTTCGTGAGATTTGCGTACGTTTAGAGTTTATTTACGTAGGACGGCCCATTATCGGCCTTCATGCGGCATGCCCACTTGTCCTTGTTAAATCATTATTTCTGCTTATTTGTAATATTTTGCTAAATTAGGTTAAGGTACGTATGAGTGTCCTACTAGGGCACGTGTCGCGGCCTACGGAGTTAGGTCGTGACACCTGTAGCCTCCTGTTTATAGATGTGGTGCACAACACACCGATAAACAGCACTCTACTAGACACGGCCTGTAGACACTCCGAGGACTAACCGCTCTGATACCACTTTTGTCATGACCCAACCCCGTAGGCCGTGACTAGCGCCCGAACTGGGCACCCGTACGAACCAAAAGCCAAAAATAGTAACTCAAATATTTAGAAAAAATTGGGCAGAGTTTCCTCTGTTTTTCTTACTAACCAAAATTAACCTGCACACCGAAAATACCAACAAAGGCCGCACGGGGCCAACATATCCATACACACATATATAGGCGAGCCGGCAAGGGGCCGCGCGGTGGATAAACCGCTCAAACATATAACACATACACTTACCGTACGGGAAGAGCCATAACCCACATACGTGTCCCTACGGACCTACACGGAGTAACAAAATCATATGACGGACGGGCCCCGTCGTACCCCTGAATAAATATATACAAACGTAGCAAAGCGACTGTACCAAAATCTGGGCTCCGGTCAAGAGAGCTCTTCAAGATAGCTGAATAGGGACCCTAAGTCGGCGGCTCACTCAAACGTGTATCCGTACCGCGCGCATGAAACGCGACCCCGAAGAAAGGGGGTCGGACGAATATGTACCGAGTATGTAAAGCATAGAACACGATAAATAGGATCATAACCGAACTAGAATCGTATCGAAATAAGTATAGAACTTAGGAATTCAAAACTTACTCCGTGAATCGTATATCATGTATATCCATATCATATCATTAAGTCATTATGCACATATAACGTACCCGGCCCTCCAAAGGAGGGACTCGGTAAATAAATCATATAACCGTCATGTATAGCAATTACGTAATCATATGCACATGCCGTACCCGGCCTACGGTGAGGGACTTGGTGAATAGATCATCAAATGCCATCCTCGGCCGCCATCCCCATATCATAACATCATCATATATGTATATATATATAGCGTGCCCCGCCTAGTGAGGGACTCGGTGAATAATGCAATGAACCGTGCACAAATACATACCCGGCCGGGACTCGGTGAATAGATTTATTAACCTTGCACGAGAGAGTAGTGAGAAGCCATATGCATGTAACAAGTAAATAACCAAATTCCTTTCCAAACTCAAGGACCAACTATGTTTACCGACGTTTGAAAGTGCATAAGCAAATTTCAGGTTGACCGAAACTAGTAAGTAAAAGTTATGGACTTCCGCGGTTATTTTACGTGTCAAAAACATATCATAAAACTCAATGAAATAGTTAAAACAATTATCTTTTAGTAATCAAGACGATAGCCAAAAGCTTTTTAAGCTTCGCGTAAATATGTCAAACGAAGCACGTCATAAAGAAATCTCGGAATGCGTGGGCCCACCTCGGTCAAGTTGAGGCGGCGTACCCAAATTATGATCATTAGGCCTGATGGATTCATGTACGAAGGAGTCAAGGACATCTAATTCCATTTGGGCAAGTATTAGATGTTTAAACGATCATTTAAACAAAACATGAATTTCTTAATTCAATTCTATTGAATGAAAAAGGGTCAAATTCAAACTCGGGTTTCTAAGAGTAGAGTCGTCCCCTAAGCTTGTATCTTGGCCTAATACACTTAGGACATGCCAAAGGAAGGAAAGGAAGTGCTTTACATACCTTATTGTCTTCTTACGCCACTCCAAACTTAAATCCCAAACTCTCCAAAATCTACAAATGGTCACATTTACCAAACATTAATTAAAGTCTTTAAAAGTGGACACTTAAGGTAACACTTGTCTACAAAAATTTCGGGCAAAGATTTCCCCTGTAAATGCGCCATCCCTGAGAATACAACTCGGCTCAGAATATCAACACAACACCCACAACAATATCAAAAGCATCAACAATTACTACAAAACACATTCCAACATAAATAGTCTTCCTTTCTTCATAATGTCACAACTTGTACTCCAACTTCATACTTCTAAACTATTATCAACATTTTCATATTCATGCACTAACTCAAAACCATTCAAATGCAATTTGGAAGCATTTCACGTTATTTTACAAAATATACAAAAATTCCATCAAACCATAATCTACCCAAAACCTCCAACCTTCAACATAAACATTCATAACACATTTTTATCTTCCAATTTCACTTACAAGAATCACCATTTGCATCTTACAACTTCATTTCCTCAATTACACAATTTATAATAAAATCACATACTTTCCGACAACAACTCAACAACAAATTTTTCATACTAACTTGAACTATTACTCTTTCATTTACATCACAAGATCACAACAACACAATTAACATAATAAATGAATCAAATTCCTGTTCCTCCCTCACTTAGAACCACACGGCCACACTTCCATGCACACATAACACACAAATTTCATGCTTTTCTTTCATTTCCACATACTACAACATACATACAAGTCTTCCATAACATAAAAGGATAGAATTCTTACCTTTTCCTCAAATTCTTCACTTGCCACCAAAGTGACTTTCTTGCTAAACTAATTACACCACCTTGAAGAGGGCTTTGAGCTTAGTAGGAATACTAGAAAATTATGATTTTGGATCAAAGTTGGAAGGCTTGGGAATTTTTTTTTTCTTTCTCCTTGCTTGGCCGAATTTCTCCTTCTTTTTCTCTCGAATTGTTTTGTGTTCTTGGTTGTTCTTGAAACTTCATGAAAATGAAGACTTGGTGCCCCTTTTTATTAATTATCACAACGGGAGAAATAAATCTCCATGGACTTGGGCCATGGCCACTATGGCCGGTCACCCTTCCACTTGGGCCTCCTTTCTTTTTTTTTTTTGGCCCAATTATTTATGACTAATCATTGTAATCCCCGAAACTAATTTCCGAAATTCCCAATTTTGCCCTTGGTATTTTTCCATATTTCCCCCATCAACATTTTCACAACAACATCTACATACTAATAAAATCAAAATATGGCCTTGTCTCTTAAAAGTCACAATTATTTCAAATTTTTTGAATATGCAAAATTACGGGATATAACAGGTCATTAGAGGTCAGACACTCGTCATGACGCATCGATTTGGGTCATGACAGAAGTAGTATCAGAGCGATTCCGTCCTAGGGTTGTTGTTAGACCCCAAAAAGAAGTTCGAAAAGTCTAGTTTCCAACACAACAAACCGATCCTCAATAGGACATCGGGGTCATGAGATATGGACGTTACAAGTCGGGCTGACATACCAGGAAAATGGTATGCACGAACGCGCAGAAGGCCAAGGGCCAACACAGCGCGAACGCATCACTACGAGGCGTGAACGCGCTGAACTATTTTGAGGCTCCGATTAGGGATGAAGGTTATATTATAAGAGTGCAATAATAATATGCATATGACATTTGGAGACCATATGGTGTAAATCAGGTAGTGCGTTGCTTGATAAAAGCCCTCGTTACTGTAAGCTAAGTGGGGCCCACATGTTGGGGTTTTATAAAGAACATATGAAGAGATATATGAGTAGTACATGAAAAGTTGAGCAAGTCCTAAGAAGGACCCTTAAGCCAAATATGGGCATAAGCCCTCCAAAAGGACGATTTAAGGAAACATTTTCAGATGATCTGACTTGGAGGGTCCAAAACGATATTATAAGTTTGGAATTTGGCAATACACTACGAATGAAAGTTGTAGAAAATTGAAAGATCTTTCCAACCATAGGTTGTGGTCTCTCACACGATATTGGAATCAAGAGCTATGACCTTTTTACTGAACGAAGGCGCAGGCAGAAAAATTAAGGCTGCGCGAACGCGCAAAAGGAATTCTAAGTCGGTCCAGGCCGAACCTAGACCGCTATTTAAAGGAGGAGACCCCCTAATTTTCGACCAAACACACCCAAAACTTCCTCAAATGTTCTAGAAAATTCCCCAACTCTCCAACACCAAATTTTTAGCCCAAAACCAAGTATAATTCCCAAATCCCGGTCCAGACGGCGTATAGTTGCGATTACAAAATTGTGTATTGAGGCATTGTGGCTTAAGCTCAAGGTGGAGGAGTGAATATATAGCAATATTACCAAGAGAAAGGTATGAATCTTTTCCTATTTATGTTGATACCGGCTTATTTACGAAGATAGCGTGGTTAAATAATTGTATAACGAGTTGGTTAGTTATGAAAGTTGGAAAACAGCGTGTGGGATTTTCCATGGAGTACTTTGATATGGGAAACGATGTTATTGATGTTAGTATTGTTATTGTTGTTGTTGGTTGTTGAATTAAGAATTCGGGCTAGGCATAAAAACAGGAGAAATACTGCCCGATTTTCGACAGAATATAGAATAGTATAATTTGAAACATGGTACAAGTGTGCGATGAAGAGTCTAAAATTATTGTAAATCCTCTTAAATGTAGACTTACGAGCTCGGACGCATAAGCGTAGCCAATAGGAGGTTGAACAGGTATGTTAAGGCTCGTCCCTTTCTTTCCAAGGCATGATTCCTATGACTACAATTCCATAAATGTTTTCATAACTTTTTTGTTTTCAAAATTTAGAAGTCCATGATTCCAAGGCATGATTCCTTTTCCTGGTAAACCGTAAGTGCTTTCCAAAATATCCGTATTTTTTCAAAACAGAGGTTTATGACTCCGTAAGCTTTTATGACAACACCGATGGATATGTTTCACAATGACAACGATGATGTCAAAGATAAGAATATTTTCCTACGATGATTATGATGATGAGGATTGCGTGTTTAAAGGTTCCAAGTTTACAATTTCAGTGACGATATAAGAATGTTGAGCTATTTCTTGATTTCTCAATTTTATTCATGGATCATGACTATTTTTAAAGATTCCAAAGTATATGAATTGATGCCTTATGAGATTTATGATCCTATTCTATGTTTTCTCTTGATGTTATTCTTCATTGACAGTCTCACCTTATAATAATTGTTCCTTCAAGGTGAGACAAAGTGACCATGATTATTCCATAATATAATTGGAGGTTACCGACCTTACGTTACTCCGATATAGGCATAGTTTTCTTTGGGATCTTATGCATGCTGCTTATATGATATATGTATATGTATATGGGAAATATGGGAAAAAGGGAGTGCCGCTATAGACGCATGGCCACCTGATCAGTTGGTATAATATGATATCATCCCGAATGCGGGATGCCCGGACGCGGGACATAAGTGGTTAAATGGATCTAGCCGACGTTCCTCGGCATATTTTCGGTATATATGAAAAAAAAATTCAAAGAAAGCTAAGCATGCATGGCATCCGCCCTAAGAGGCACTCACAGATATAGGTTACTCTTTTATCTTACGATATGCTCTATATTTCGATTCTGTGATTATTCATGTTATGTATCCCTCCTATTTTACTATTCATGCCTTACATACTCGGTACATTAATCGTACTGACGTCCCTTCTTGTGCACACTGCGTTCATGCCCTCAGGATCAGATAGCCAACCCGACGATTCACAGCAGTAGGACCTCCCCTCAGCGGTAATCGGTACGCTCCATTGATCCGGAGCTGCACCCCTTGTTTTTGGTATGTTACTCTATTATGTACATATATGGGTATGGCAGGGCCTTTTCCTGTCCTTTCTACAGTCTGTATTCTATAGAGATCTGTAGATAGTGATATGTAGCCATGATGTTATGCAGCCTCGTCGGCGCTTATTTTGTTGTACAATATATATGTAGCGGCCAAATCGGCTTGCGCTGTTACTCTCAGTATTTATGTCTAAATGTATGTGTCGGCAGTGAGTTCCCGGTATAGTGTCTCTTATGTTGATTGTTAGGGAGACAGGATAGCTTAGTTACAGATTATGTATGGGCCCAGGATAGTCAGTGAGAAGTAAATGCATGCATAGGAGTGCTTGGCCGGTAGTGGTCGGGCACTTGTTACGGCCCATCAGTTTGGGTCGTGAAAGTTGCCTACAGATCGTGTGTAGTAGAGTCTTGTTTATGGGTGTGTTGTGCACCACACATATAAATAAGAGGCTACAGAACATTAAGGATGATGTCATTCTTTTTACTCTTAGATCGTGCGATACAGCCGTGAGTTAAGAGTTTGACTTCTAATGATTTGTTCTGATTTCAGCAATGCCTCGCAAGAAAGCTACAGCTGCCTAGAAGGGCAAGAGAGTGTCTGGTGAGGCCCCTAGTCATACCCACCGGGCTACTAGGACTCGGGATAAGATTCAGAGTGAGAGCCCATCTCAGACTTCACATACCCTGCCTCCAGCACCTGTTCCAGTTCCTCAGCCAGATGCACCAGGCCAGGATGTTGTATAGTTATTGACTAGATTTTGTAGCCGCCAAGGCTCAGCGGTAGGGGGTTGGTGTTGATCAGGCAGATAGGGCTGGTAGTTCGAGGGTTAATACTTTCCTCGAATTAAACCCTCCAAAGTTTTTGATGATAAAGAAAAATATAGACCCCCAGGACTTCATTGATGGTATGCAGAGGATCTTTAGGATTATGCACACGGATGAGGTTGTGTCTTTGGAGTTGGCTTCGTATAGGCTTCGTGATATTGCACTATAGTGGTATCAGACTTGGGAGCTATCTAGGAGAGAGAATGCCTCTCCAGCTGTTTGGCGAGAGTTTTCAGATGCTTTTATTTGCCATTATTTACCTCCAGAAGTCAGACGAACCCGAGCAGATAGGTTTCTACGTATCGAGCAGGGCAGTATGTGTGTCCAGGAGTACTGTGTATATTTTGATTCTATGGCTAGATATGCCCCAGCCATAGTGGCTGAGATGGAGGACAGAGTTCATCGTTTCGTGGCGAGTTTAGGGCCACATTTGATTGATGCTTGTACGACTGCCGCATAACAATCGGGTATGGATATCTCTCATATACAAGCATATGCACAGAATTTGGAGGACCGTAAACGTTAGCAGAGGACAAAGCTTGACCTTGACCTGGGCCATGGCAAGAGGACCAGAACTTTAGATATCGGGGTGAATCTAGGGAAGAATAGAGACAGCAGTATCCCCGACATCCATTCCATTTGGCAGGGAGTGCACCTTCGCGATTTTCAGGTCCAAGATTTGATTGGCCTTTTTATTTCGGAGCGAGTCAGAGTTCTAGAGCTTCGGGTTCTCAGCATAGATCGGAGTCAGGCCAGATGAGACCCCCTTTGCCGCGGTGTGCCCAGTGTGGCAAGTTACACGTAGGTCAGTGTCGGCTGGGATCAGATGTTTGTTATTCTTATGGCCAGCCAGGTCATACGATGAGGCAATGTCCGATGAGAGAGAGTAGCGGTATGGTTCAGCCTACAGGGTCTATGGCTAGTTCTTCTTGTGCAGTACGCCCTTCAGGGCGAGTTTTTCAGACACCAGCAGGACGAGGTAGAGGGAGGAGTGGAGCATCTAGCTCGAGTAGTCCTCAGTACCGCGTATATTCACTAGCCGGTAGCAGGACCGTGAGTCGTCTCCTGATGTCGTCCCAGGTATATTATCAGTCTCCTCTTATGATGTGTATGTACTGATTGACCCAGGTTTCACTTTATCATATGTTACTCCATTTGTCGCCGACAAGTTTTGGATATAACCTAAATCGATTAAACCGTTTGAGATGTTGACCCCAGTTGGGGATCCAATCATAGCTAGGCGGATATATCGAGGATGTTTAGTGATAGTTTGTAATCACTGTACCTTAGCAGATTTGATTGAGTTAGACATGATTGATTTCGATGTGATCATGGGTATGGATTAGTTGGCTTCCTGTTATGCTAATGTTGATTGCAGAACGAAGGTAGTTCGATTCCAGTTTTCGGGCGAGCCAGTCCTTGAGTGGAAGGGCAAGGCTGCTTCGCCGAGGGGTAGGTTTATTTCCTACCTTAAGGCAAGGAAGATGATTAGAAAGGGGTACATTTATCACTTGGTTCGGGTTCAGGACATACAAGCAGAGTCACCGACCCTTCAGTCTGTCCCTGTGGTTAATGAGTTCCCAGAGGTGTTTCCAGATGAGCTTCCAGGCAGTCCGCAAGAGCAAGAGATCGATTTCACTATCGATTTATTACTATATACTCAGCCAATATCTATTCCTCCTTATAGAATGGCACCTGCGGAGTTGAAAGAATTAAATGAGCAGTTGAGGGATTTACTCGAGAAGGGTTTTATTAGGTCCAGTACATCGCCATTGGGAGCACCCATATGATTTGTAAGAAAGAAGGATGGCTCCTTGCGAATGTGTATTGATTATAGGCAATTGAATTAGGTGACTGTGAAGAATAAGTATCTACTTCTGAGGTGTTACACCTTGGAAAATTCCCCCTTAGCGTACAGTGAATAAACTAACAAGGGGTATGAGTTATGCGAGGTTCAGACAAGTAAGAAATAGTATTTAATGGCCCTAACTAAGAAATCCAAAGACATTCGAGTTAAGGAAAGAAAGTTGTTAAGGAAAGCGAGTTATAAGTTGAGTGTATTGGATAAGAATTTCGAGTATTGAGTTAATAACGTTCTTATGGTACCTTGAGGAAGAGTTATAATTTCCCTTAGAATTGTAATGAAGTGATAAACAAGTGTTAAGAAGGTTCCACAAGGATCGGAGATCAAACGAGTCGACGAGAACAAGTCTCGAAAAACTGGGTAAACCTACAGTCAGACATACTGGCCGTATAAAATGTATGGACCGTATGTCCAACCATATATCCAGCCCAGTATACCATGTCTCCGTGGACGAGATCTACGGCCAGTAGAAAACATACGGACCGTATGTTGGTCCGTAGATTCTGGTCGGGACAGATTTAGGATTAATATAAGGGACCTCTTTCTCAGTTCATTTTCATTTCCTCTTTCACCTCCACAACTCAAGAAGCCTCTAGAACATTTCCATACACTTAATACACAAGAAAACAAAGGAAATCAAAGATCAACAACAAGAATTGGAGTGAATCAAGCGAAGGAAACCTCAGTAAAGTCATTCAAATCAAGAAATCCCAAGAGAGATGAAATAGGGTTTTGGTGCAAGAGGAGTATTACAATTCAAGGCTTATTCCTCCATTATCTAAGGTGAGTTTCATGATCTTTCTATGTTGTTTGAAGTATTAATGAGATGAAACACTTAAATTGTAAAAGAGTATAGAAAATGGGTCATAAATGGGTGAATAGTGTCATGAATGAGTAATAGTTGGAATGAATCGTGAAATTGGATGTGTTGGGATTATAAATATGTTACAAATGATATTTAGAACATGGAATGAGCATTATATGTGAAAGAACGCGATAATGGACTTTGGTCATGATTATAGAGAATTGGAGTGAAATTGTGAATTGCGAATAATGTAAATGAATGGCGATTATTGTTATGAATGTTGGGAGTTGATATGGAATATGGCGGAAAGTAGTATAAACAAAGGAAATGCTGCCCAATTTTCTCTAGTTTTAGTAAGCTCGTTCCTATAATTGTATAGCTAATGTTGATA
Organism: Lycium ferocissimum; assembly: GCF_029784015.1. Lineage (NCBI taxonomy): Eukaryota > Viridiplantae > Streptophyta > Magnoliopsida > Solanales > Solanaceae > Lycium > Lycium ferocissimum. The sequence continues at coordinate 11,674,501 of NC_081352.1, forward strand.
CGAATTCCCTTGAAGGTATAAACGAGCGCATTAAAGGAGGACGAGCAAGCGATAGAATAGTTAAACGACAAAGGTATGTGAGGCTAGTCCTTTATTTCTAAGGCATGAATCTTATGGCATGAATTCCCTCTTTTCTCATGAATGTCCTATATTCTAGAAAACTATGAGTCCTTGTTCATGAATAGCCATACGAGATAAGAGATATGCTACGAGCATGATAATGATAATGGCAAGCTTAAGTCTAGAGATGCTATAGTTTATGATACGATGTTCCTATAGAGCTAATGAAGCTATCCATAGCCCATTGAGGTGATCATTATATACACTCGCCCTATGTTTGTTTCTTCAAGGTGAGGCAGAATGCATATAACTGCTCCATAATGAAATCGGGGGTTTACGACCTTATGTCACTGTCACGACCCGGGCTACGGGCCATGACAGGTATCCGGGGCTAACCACCGAACATCACACGTCCTGCTACTCATCTGCTCTCATTTATATCTTAATGCTCGTAACAGTAGAAAACGATTAACATTTGAAACATATTTACTTTTATAAACATAAGCCCTTCGGCTAGCAAAATAGTATATATACATAAATATACATGAAAACTGCGAGACCATACTACCCACACTGCGTATCTACGAGCCTCTACTAGAGTGCTAGATATATGGACGGGATAGGGCCCCGTCGTGCCCAAAATATAAGTACACAAAATACTGTCTCAAAATAGCACCTCCGGAATAAGGGAGGGCTCCTGTAAATCTGCGGATAGCTTCTATAGATCTGCACCATTTCCCTGTCTACCTGTGGGCATGAACACAGCGTCCAAAGAAAACGGACGTCAGTACGAATATTGTACTGAGTATGTAAGGCATAAACAATAATGAAGCATCACTGAAATGAGGAGACATCAAATAAGGAGCAAATCTGAGACTCACTGGACTATAAAAGAAATAATACAAGCTGGCTTACTTTCATACTCATCATCATATCATGTATGCATAAATGTATAAGCTACACGACCACATAGGTACGGTGTGATAATCAATAACATTAGCATTAGCATTAGTATTAGTATTAGTATTAGCATTAGTATTAGCCCGCGTCCGGGGTACCATCTCATGCCGCCCACTAGTGGTGCTGCCCGTGCCATATAGACACGGTGTTATTATCCTCATCCATAAGCCGCCCACTACGCCCAGCGTAGTGGTGCTGCCCGGCCGTATAGGCGCGGTGTAATATCATCATATGCTCATCATAGTATGCTCATCATAATATACTTATCATAACTTATCATAATGCATGCATAGAGACTCATAGATAATCATACTTTATCGGGGTGACATAAGGTCGTGGACCCCCGATTTCATTATGGAACATTCATAAGCATTCTACCTCACCTTAAAGGAACAAGCATAAGGTGAGTGTATATAATAATCAACATCATATCATAAACTATAGCGTCTCTAGACTTACGCTTGTCATTATCATTGTCATATTCGTAGCATATCTCTTATCTCGTATGACTATTCATGAACAAGGACTTATAGTCTTCTTGAAGATGGAACATTCATAATAAAAGAGGAAATTTATGCCATAGTACTCATGCCTTATAAAGAAAGGGCTAGCCTCACATACCTTCGTCGTTTAACTATTTTATCGCTTGCTCGTTCTCCTTTAATGCACTTGTTTATACCTTCAAGGGAATTCGTGTCGTCATTAGCTAAACAATCATGAAAACATACTTACTAAAGCTAGAGAAATTTGGGCAGCATTTCCTTTGTTTATACTACTTCCGCCATATTCCATATCAACTCCCAACATTTATAAGAACAATCACAATATTACCAATAACAATCGTCATTCATTTACGTTATTCGCATTTCACAATTTCACTCCAATTCTCCATAATCATGGCCAAAGTCCATTATCGCGTTATTTCATATATAATACTCATTCCATGTTCTAAATATCATTTACAACATGTTTATAATCTCAACATATCCATTTTCATGATCCAAACCAACTACTACTCAACAATGGCACTATTCACATATTTATGACCCATTTTCTATACTCTTCTACAATCTCAGTGTTTCAACTTATTAATACTTCAAATAACATGGAAATATCATGAAACTCACCTTAGATGATGGAGAAACAAGCCTTGAATGGTAATACACCTTTTTCACCAAAACCCTATTTCACCTTTCTTGAGATTTCTTGGGTTGGATGACTTTAATGAGGTTTCTTTCACTTGATTCACTTGATTTCTTGTTGTTCATCTTTGATTCCCTTTGTTTCTTATGGTTGAAGTGTATGGAATATTCTAGAGGTTTCTAGAGTTGTGGAGGAGTGAAGATGAAATGAAAATGAATTGAGAGAGGTCCCTTATATTAATCTCAAATCTGTCCCGACCAAGATCTACAGACCAACATACGGTCCGTATGTTTTCTACTGGCCGTATGTTTGGCTGTAGATCTGGTCTAGTGAGACATGGTATACTGGGCTGGATCTACGGCCCATACATTTTATATGGCCAGTATGTCTGGCCGTAGGTTTGCCCAGTTTTCCGAGACTTGTTCTCGTCGACTCGTTGAGCTCCGATCCTTATGGAACCTTCTTAACACTTGTTTAACACCTCAATACCATTATAAGGGACGTTATAACTCTTCCTCAAGGTATCATTAGAACTTTGTTAACTCAATACTCGAAGTTCTTATCCGATACACTCAACTTATAACTCGCTTCCCTTAACAACTTTCTTTCCTTAACTCGAATGTCTTTGGGAACCTTAATTAGGGCCATCACATACTATTTATTACTTGTCCAAACCTCGTATACATCATACCCCTCGTTAGTCTATTCACTGTATGTTAATGGGAAATTTTTGAGGTGTAACATTCTTCCCCCCTTTTGGAACATTCGTCCTCGAATGTTAAGTCGTCGGGGATTCTAGAAAAATTTCGCCCGAATTTCTCCTATAATATGGTACTACCATCCCGTCACAACAGCCCATAATATCATTGCCTCACAGGGCCATAACACAATAGCAATATAAACAGGCCACACACGACCCATATGCATAAAAGAAAAGCATACATACCTTATCATGTCGACGCCTCGTCATAGATCTCTTCCAGGGGCTGAAATAAATGCGGATATGTGGATTTCATCTTTTCTTCTGCTTCCCAAGTCATCTCTTCCCGATTTTTATTTCGCCATAAGACTTTCACTGAAGCTATTTCCTTATTCCGTAGCCTTCGTACTTGCCTGTCTAATATGGCAATAGACACTTCTTTATAGGCTAGCTTTTCTGTTGTCACGACCCAACCCCGTAGGCCGTGACTAAAGTGGTATCAGAGCAGTTCATCCTTGGAGTGTCTACAGACCGTGTCTAGTAGAGTCTTGTTTATCGGTGTGTTGTGCACCACATCTATAAACAGGAAGCTACAGGACATTTAGGAAGTTATATTTCCTTCTGTCTTAGATCGTGCGATAGAGCCAGAGTCTAGGAAATATCGCTTCTGACCTCTTTTCCTGTAGGTAGGTGCAGACTAGCAAGGGATGAAGAGATCAGCTTTAGATAGTGGGGGCGCTAAGAAGGCCCCTAGAGTAGATTCAGGACCCCAGGCTCCAGGACCGAGCAGAAGGAGCCTCAGTTATTCCATGGAGACTGACCCCTCAGAGGACCCAGCGATGATTCCTCCAGAGTTTTTGACATCCAGGGAGGAGGACCCCCAAGTGACGATTCGCTACGACGCGATCCGTTCGAGTATTCGTCCGGGGACACCGCAGGGGGAGATTCCCGAGGCCGTACCGGTTGCTCCTATGACAGAGCACTACGTTAGGCCGCCTACCCCGGTAAGTGTTATGGATTACTCCAGCCCCCTATCCTGGCCGTCGGTAAACCAGGAGTTGTCCGGTTATCTACATTCCTCGAACTCAGATGAGCAAGATGATGAGGGCCAGACAAGCGGATTCTGGGTAGACGATGACGAGGAGCATAATTCACCTTATAGATCACCAGATCAGAGTAGAGACCGATCAACTACAGGTATATGAGACTCTATCGAAATTTCCCATGTATGTGCAATTGCTAAGAATTATTACCTAATAGCGGTGAACGGAAATCAAAGGGATCGTCAACTAAGTATTTATAAGTAATGGCAATCAAGGTGTTCTCGTCACCATAGGAAATTTTGAAATATAGGATGGAAAGTAGTCATACATACAGGTGAAAGTTGGACATACGAGGTAAGTCCACCATTTTCATACCGCTATTGATATTGGGAGCCCTGTGTGGCTGTGATATGATATGATGTAAATATATATATATATGTTGGCCCTGTGAGGCATTGTTGGTATTTTCTGCGTGCAGGTTATGAGATAGTAAGAAATGCAGAGGAAACTCTGCCAAAATTTTCCTAGAAATAAAATGGGAAAATAATGAGGATTGTTACAAAAAATAAGTAAAGCCTAGGGAGGAAGTGGCCAAAAGATATGACGTGATCTATATGACAAGAATATAAAGGCAAGTGTGAAACAGAAAAGCGGGCTATAGAACGAATAAGAAAGACCTATCAAGCCCCGCGGGGAAAGTTTAGAATAAAGACTACATGATAACGGGAATGATAGCAAACACCAGAGAAGGAGGAGTGAGTTGAAAAAAAAAAGAAATAAGAAGAAAGCGAGATAACAGTGTAAGTAATAGGTCTTAACAATTATAACCGAGAACACGAGTAATATAAGTGACGGAAGGATGAGAGACCAAACTATAGAAAGGATGAGAAACGAGGTAGAATGAGTATTAGAAAATGACTGGTACGAGATGAATAAACATGAATGTACAGAATACGTTTTAAAAAGGAGAAAAGGATTATGCGGAAGTAATGTGTTTCGAAGGATACAGAGGTAGCATAAGATTCCCCGTGTACAGAATAAAAGATAGACATAGGCGGGAGAAATGATAAGGAAATTTTAAAGGAAGCACCCAAGATAGATGTAATTAATTAAGTACGAGTATGAAATGAAAGGGGAATATATAGTTATGAATCTAAAGGTGTGGTACGATGACAAGGTGATAAGATAAGGCCATCACTAAAGTAAATTTGAGATGGCTTGAGTACGTTAGAAGTCGGTACTGAGCACACAACGAGGGTGAAAGGCCACAAGGTATAAAGGAGTACTACGCGTACACGACTTCACCTCGAAAATAGTGGAATCCTTAAAGGACAAAGACGGTAGGCTTGAGGAGCAAACGATGTATTGTATATCTATTAAAGGAAACAGATGATATAGGTTGGGATAAAGATAATGTTACAAGAGGACTTTGGACAGAGTTGGAGTAAGTGGAATGTGGCCTTGGATGAGTTGTTACGCTGGTCGTATTACTCGAGTACAGATTATCAGATGAGAGTTTGTACTATATGTAGAGAGGTTCTCATCGCTCCGTGATGTTGTTAAGGTTTCGTACGTGGATAGTCAAAGTTATAAATCATAAGGAAAAGACATGAATAAGGTACAATCTACCAAGTGAATTGGAAAAAGGATCAAATGAATTTAAAATTGGAAATAAGGACATAGAGTAGAAAATAAATGGATAACGGTATAAGTACACCCTTAAAGGGGGGAAGCGGGTGAGAGAAATGCAAGGGTGAGATGGAAACAATTGACACTGCAATATATTTGATATGGATGCTTAAACTTTAAATGAGACCCCTTGCTGAAACAAGTTAGTAAGATCTGAAAGCCAGCAATAGATGGATAGAAGTCAGGATGGTAATTGAGGCAGTGTTAAGGAGTTTTTGTAGAGACCTTGAATGACATGATGTTAGAAAGTGGATGTGTATAAAGAGAAAGAGTATGACAAGAGAATGGTATTGAATAACTTAAGAGATACGATACTATACTGGAATAAAGGCCAAGATGTTGGCTATAGAACTGTTCGCTAATGAAACTGCGACTTACGAGTAACAAAGGAAAGGGAATAGAAAATCTCCTATGGTAGGGAATGAGAAAATCAAAGAGTAAAAAAAGGAAGGAAAGAAGTATGACAAAATAGGACGAGCGAGTTTTAGTATGAATGAAATATGTAAAGCAAAATGAAACAGGAGACGGAAAGACTATGTCTAAGATTGAATATACCTTATACAAATTGTACAAGAATGGTTATGCAACCTACGAATATTTGTATGTTAAGCGTAAGACCAAGTGAGTGAGTACTTGATAAGAGGAGTAAAAACTCAATAATGACAATGCAGTTATGATATTTTGGGTACATTGCAGAAAGATGTAAAGACGGTTTAAGCCAAATTACCGAGATAGAATTAGTACTGAGGGCAAACAGGACATGGCCATAGTTGAACTAAAGATCTATCCCGATACCGGTTGTAAGATAAGAGAGGAGAAGACAAGGTAAAACATAAGGATTAGTGAAGCCACACTAAGGTATTTCTAGGGCTAATTTGAGCACCTTCGCATATTCTTGTAGAGATTGCAACATAATGTGTGACAGAAAGTTGAGAGCAAAAATCTGAGCAAAGGGACAATACAGGAGTTTGAATTAAGGATAGAGAAATGACACGAGATAATGTGCCTAGAGTGTTGCAAGTTGGGTCAGGGGAATTATAGAATGTTTTAAGTAAGACGAGCAGAATCAGCCGATTACGGATGACAGTGAACTTACATGTCAAATAAAAAATATGTCAGAATAATACCAGCAAAGTCATTATATGAGGGAACTTCATCGTTAGTTAATAACTAACTCTAAAGATGGAAATTAAGAGCCAAAAAGTAGAGTGACAGTTAAAGTCTTTTAAAGGAGTCGAGAAGTAATACATGAGGCTGAAGATTCCAGAATATGGACTTCATTACAAGTTTACCTCGCACTCCACGGAAGTATGACTTTATATGGGTTATTGTGGATAGGCTGACAACATCAGCCCACTTTCTTCCAGTCAGGACTATTTATCCAGTTAAGGGCTATGCAAGATTATACATTAAAGAGATAGTGATACTTCATGAGGTTCCCACACCTATTATGCCGGACAGAGGAGCTCTGTTTACAACTAACTTCTGGAGATCATTCCAGGAAGGATTGGGGACGCAGGTGAGTCTTAGCACGGCATTCCACCCTCAGACTGACGGACAGGCGGAGTGTACTATACAGACACTAGAAGATATATTACGGGCCTGTGTTATTGATTTCAACGGTAGCTGGGATGATCATCTTCCACTTGTTGAGTTTACTTATAATAATAGCTACTATACTAGCATCCAAATGGCACCGTATGAGGCTCTGTATGGCAGAAAATACAGGTCACCCATTGGCTGGTTTGATGTCCGTGAAACTAAATTAATCGGCCCAGATATAATTCAGCAAGCAGTTGATAAAGTAAAGCTTATTCAGGAAAGATTATTAGCAGCTCAGAGTCGACAGAAGTCATATGCAGATAATCGACGTCGACACTTAGAGTTTCAGGTTGGTGATTGGGTATTCTTGAAGGTATCACCCATGAAAGGTGTAATGAGATTCGACAGGAAGGAAAAACTTAGCCCGAGGTATATTGGGCCTTATCAGATTGTCCGTAAGGTAGGCAAGGTTGCCTATGAATTAGACCTACCCTCTGATCTGGAAGCAGTACACCCAGTGTTTCATGTGTCTATGCTTCCCAAATGTATTGGTGACCCTTCAATTGTGTTCCCTGTGGATGATGTCCAGGTGACGGAAGAGCTATCGTATGAGGAGAATCCGGTAGCTATACTGGATCGTCAGGTAAGAAGGTTGCGTACTAAAGACGTAGCTTCCATTAAGGTACTGTGGCGGAACAATAACAGGGAGGAGATGACTTGGGAAGCTGAAGAGGAGATGAAGAAGAAATATCCTCACTTGTTTCCTATGCCTGCAGGTAATCTAAACCCCTAAATTGGTTATGTTGAATGCTAAATGAACTGTATATGATAGCTATGAAAGAGACTCCCCCGAAGTGCTTATAAGACCCTGTAAGACTAGTATAACATTCGAGGATGAATGTTCTAAAGGGAGGAAGGATGTTATATCCCGTATTTTTAAACATTAGGACATTCTAAAGCTAATCACGACAAGTTTAAGGACAAGACTATTTTAGGATACGGGGTAGAGATTTTTCATCTCCGATTTTGTTTTAATCACAAGTTGGTTATAAATTTTATTTGGTATAGAAATATTAATGGAGATTAGGGATTAATTAATCAAGATTAGATTATTAAAGTGGGATTAAGACTTAATCATTTCATTAATTAAGTTGAAATTGTCCGTGTGGGTCCCACCCATGGGTTGGCCACATTTGATTGGCTCAAGCCATGAGTAGGACATGTGTCCAACACCTAGGCACCATATAAAAGGAAATTTGATGACTAAGAAAACCATTTTTATCTTCACCAAACTTAGAAACCTAAGAGAGAGAGAGAGAACCTCTCGGCCATGGCTGGCCGAGAATGATTCTTCAAACCTTGATAAAAAAAAAAAAATTCTCCAAGCAATTCAACTCATTAGAAGGTGTGTAATAACGTGGAGTTGAGTTTAGGGCAACAAGAACAAGTATAAATTCAAGGCACGAGTTGGAACCAAGTTGATAAACCAAGTATAAAAGGTAAGGTTCAATCTTCTTTTGAACGTGTTGTGGATGGTTTGAACGTGTTGTAGCATGTAGAAATGAATAGAAATCATGAAATTATGTATGTTGATGTTGAGGCCGTGTAGGGGGCTGTTTGTGCGAAATGGTGGATTGATTTTACTTGGTATGTTGATTGTTGTTGTTATGGATTGTATGGTGAAAATAAAGGTTTAATGATTCAAGTTGAAGTTGTAATTGTTTGTGGGTTGTTGTAGAAGTTAATATGATGTTAATATAGTTTGTTGTAATTATGTAAATGATGTTGTTAACGTGTGGTTGTTGGTATAATTCATGGAATTGGAAGAAAAGAATGTGTTGTTGTGGTTCTTGTTGAGTTTAGGAGATTGCGGGTTGTATAGCATGTTGGTTGGGCTGTTTGGAATATTGTGCGGGTTGTCCGAAGTGTTCTCGAGTCTTGTTTGAATGGTCTTGGGTTAGCACTTGAACGCATGATCATTGGTGTTGGCTTGATTGTATGTAGTTGATTTGAATGTAAAGGAAATGTCATCAAATTATTTAGAAGGGAGTTACTAACATTAGGATGCGTTTGAATCTCTTCGTAAGTTTAATCGTAGTTCTTGACGTCTTAATATAGGTTGAGATACTATTGGGCCAGATACGTGTTGCGTTGCGAGTAAACGCTAAAGGTATGTAAAGCCTATCCCTTCTTTCTTTTGGCATGTCTTAGATGTAAGTAAGATACGATATGAGCTTTGGGGTAACTCTATTCATAAGTTCCGAGCATGTTTATGATTCTTATCCACTTCTTGATATTAGAATTCTTAATATAGTCGAGCTATTGCCCTCGAGTCTTTTGTATGATTGGATAGTAAACGATGCATAAAAGTCCCTATTCTTAAAGGATTCTATAATGAATAATGTCCATAACTTTTATAAACTAACTCGGATTAACTTAATACATGTCTATTATCCCTGAGGCCTTATTTTGATGTAGTTCATAATGATATTCAAAGAGCACTGAACATGACTATCGTCCTGATACTCGAGCGTTGATTAATCTACTTGTCTATTGAGTCTCAAAGGATAATTTATATGCATATAATTACTCACTACTCTGTTTGTGCATTCTGCTATTACGTCTTTCACCGAGTCCCTCACTAGAGGGCCGGGTACGGTATATATATATATATGTTATGGTGTTATGCTGTGTTATGGAGTAATGCTGTGTTATGGAGTTATACTGTGATACGGAGTTATGCTGTGATATGGAGTTATGCTGTGTTCCGGAGTATGCTGTGTTATGGCGCCAAAGACGGGGTGGCGACCATGTTCACCGAGTCCTATAATGGGCCGGATATATATATATGATATTAATATGCATGATTTGTATTTCAAAAGTAAGCATTTTGGTATTCTGGTCATTGTACATGTCGGCTTGCGTATGTGTATAGTTAGGGTGTTCCCGCATGTTATGATAGCCTTGCCGGCTTATGTGTGATATTATCCATCGAAAGTTGTAACTCCTCAGGAGACAGGTTGCTATGATATATCTACATATATGCGACAGTTTTGAGACGACGTCTTGCCTTTTTATATATGAGTTTCTTATAATTCTAGTTGTGGGCTGATTATAGTTAACAGGCGTATACGAGTGTCCCGCTCGGGCACTAGTCACGGCCTACGGGGTTGGGTCGTGACATCTGTGATCTGAACATCATCTATTGGCACAATCCTTGCGGGATCTCTAACACATTTGTGGAGCATTGAGACATGAAATACTGGATGAACTAGCTCGAGCTCTGAAGGCAAATCCAATTCGTAAGCTACTTGACCCACATTGCGGATGATCCTATAGGATCTAATGTATCGAGGACTTAACTTCCCTTTCTTACCAAATCTCATCTCCCCTTTCATTGGTGATACCTTCAAGAATACCCAATCATCGACTTAAAATTCTAAATCTCGCCGGCGATTATCTGCATAAGATTTTTGGCGACTTTAGGCTGTCAACAACTGATCTCGGATCATCTTGAATTTTTCTACCGCTTGTTGAATCAACTCGGGCCTATCAATTGTACTTCTCCTATCTCAAACCATCCAATTGGGGATCTACACTTCCTTTCATACAAAGCTTCATACGGAGCCATTTGGATACTAGAATGGTAGCTATTATTATATGAGAACTCGATTAGGGGTAAGTGGTCATCCCGACTACCATCAAAATCTAAAACACATGCTCTTAGCATATCCTCCAAGGTCTGTATAGTACGCCCGGCTTGTCCGTCAGTTTGCGGATGAAATGCCGAACTGAACCTTACTTGAGTACCTAGACCTTCTTGAAAGGATTTCCAAAACTTAGCTATAAACTGTGCTCCTCTGTCTGAAATAATAGATATCGGAATATCGCGAAGTCTCACAATTTTCTTAATATAGAACCTCGCATAATCTTCTGTTGATTATGTGGTTCTGACTGGAAGAAAATGAGCTGCTTTCGTCAATCTATCCACAATCACCCATATGGAATCATACTTGCCTCGGGAACGGGGAAATCCTACTGTTATATCTCGCATTTTGTACGTCGGAATATTTTTAAGTTGGTTGCGAATAGTTATGGACAAGGCTATCTTTCGACTTTGTTGTAAGGTATAAGTCGCTTATGATTTCATTGGATGGAGATATTAAGGAAAACTTGGGGTAAGAGTGAAATTATGGAAGCTAATCTTTCATGAAACATGGGGCCAAAAGTGAAGTTTTGGAAACTTGAAATTCAAAAAAAAAAAAAAAAGCAAAAAAAAGAGAGGTGGCCGGGCACATGGAAATGTGGGCCATGGCCACATGTATTAATTATATATGTATGTATAAGATGACTAACTTAGTCATCTTCATCATTTGTTGTCTAGAAATTTCAAGAAATATGAAGAAAAAAGAAGAAGGAGAAAAACGGCCAAGGGCTGGCCGAAACCAGCCCCTCAATTTTGATCATGGAAAATTATTTTCTTCAAGCTTTTCTACTAATTGAAAGGCCCTCGTTAACGTGGTGTAGTTGGTAGGAGCAAGCAAAGCGCTCGTTTTTGGAATATAGTTCTAGCCGAGGAAGAACATTAGGTGGAAAAAAAGGTATGGTTCAATCTTTATTTTCATGTCTTATGGATGGTTTGTGGATGTTGTGGTATGTAGAAATGAATGAAAATCACAAAATTGGGGTGTTATGTTGTGTGTATTGTGAATTGTGCCATATGTGTGTTGGAATAATGAATTAATGTTATTTAGTATTTTGGTTGTTGTTGTTATGAATTATGTGATTGAAGAAATGAATGAAATGCATGAAAGTATGATGTTGAAGTTGTAGCCGTGTATGTTGTTGTTGTGGCCGAAAATGGGCTGATTTGGTGTAGGCATATGGGACTAATGTGATGTAGTATTTTGGTTGTCGTCGTTGTGAATTCTATGATGTAAAATGAAGTTTTAATGATCCAAGTTAAGGTTATAATTGTGTGGGCTGAATTGGAAGATAATGTGACCTTAATATGGTTTCTTGAATTTATGGAAAATAATGTTTTCAATGTGTGATTGTTGACATAATTTATGAATGTGGAAAGAAGAAATGTGTTGTTGATTGTTCTTGAATTGGAATAGTTTCGGGTGAAGTAGTAGGTTGGTTTGATTACTTTGAATATTGTGCGGATTGTTTGAAACATTCTTGAATCGTGTGTGAATGGTTTTGGATTGGTATTTGAATATATGATCGTTGATATTGTTTGAATGTATGAAGTTGAATCGAATATAAATGAATGTCGTCGCATTATGTGAAAGAAGGTTATTAATGTTAGAATGCGTTTTGAATTAATGGTTGATGTTGTTGGAATGTTTGTTGGTATGGTTGTTGATGGATTTGGCCGAGTTAAATTCTCGGGATGTCCAATTTATAGGGGAAATCTTTTTTGAAATTTTTGTAGAAAAAGTAATGGCTTGGAATCGGATTCTTCGATGTTTATGACTAATATTCGATATCCATTGACGTTGTGTAGACCTTGGAGAATCGAGACTCGAGTTGGATTAGCTTAGGAAGCGATCGAGGTATGTAAGCTTCACCCTTCTTTCTTTGGCATGTCTTAGTGAAAAGTAAGTTCTGACACGTACCCCGAGGTAATTCTACTCTTGCGGTCCGAGCATGTTTATGATCCATATTTGTTTCTTGATATTCATATTCTTAATGTAGTCAAATTATGGTCTTTATGTTTTCGCATGAATGGATTTCAAAGATTGCATAAAAGTTTGTTTTCAAAAAGAGTTTGTTTCCTAAACGATTCCGAAACTACGAACGTCCGTAACTTTCGCAGAAAGGCTCGGATCGCTTCGATTTGTTCGTAGAAAGTTCTAAAGTGAATAAAGTTTGTAACTTTCCGAGGCGAACTCGGATTGGTTTGACGTATGACTATGATCCCTATGGTTTGAATATGATTATGACCACGTATGGATTTGTAAATACGTATGATGTATGTTATGTTTTAGAAAGATATTTGATATAACTATTGTCCGATTTTCAAATGACATTCCGCTTAGACTACTTCATTGAGTCTCGAAAGTATGATTTTATATGCATATGGTTTGTCACTACTCCGCTCGTGCCGGCCTCAAAATGTCCTTCCTTGCGTCCCGGGCCAGGGCATGTATTCGTGCAATTCCATTGCATTATTCACCGCGTCCCTCACTAGAGGGCCGGGGCACGTTATATATATATATATGATATGATGATGATGTGATGATATGGAGATGGTGGCCAGGATGGCATACCGAGTCCCTTGCTAGCGGGGCCGGGACACGCTATTCACCGAGTCCCTCACTAGAGGGCCGGGTACGGTATGTATATGTATATGTATATGCATGCATACATGATGATATGATTTTACTTACCGCGTCCTTTGTTAAAGGGCCGGGGCACGTTATATGAATATGTATGTGATGATTTTACCTACCGAGTCCCTCACTAGAGGGCCGGGACATGCTATATGTTTACATGATGATTATATGATTTGATATGCATGGTAAACGTTTTCAAAGACAAGTTTTATGATTTTCTGTACTCAGTACTTCAGTATGATCCCGCTTATTGTATTTCATGATTTACATATTCGGTACATATTCCGTCTTGACCCCTTTCTTTGGGGCGCGTTTCATGCCGCGCAGGTACACCCAGATGAGCTGAAGATATCAGCAGAAGATGTTCCAGCGGGATTGGCGAGCTCCTTTTCTCCGGAGTGCTGCCGAGTCTGAGCATTATGATATAGATTCATGTTCCATGTTAGAGACTTTGCAGACAGTGTCGTGGGTATAAGATGTCGGTTATGTAAGCGGCTATGTAAGCCGATGTGCCATTATGCATTGTATTATAAGTTCTATATGTTTCTACATGTTACAGATTTTATTTGATCTGAAAAGAAAAATAACATGTTTATTTCCGAAGAACTTTCATTGTGTATCTATGTTATGATTTAAAGGTCCAGTCTAATTATGAGCATTACGAGAGTCAGTGGGTTCGCTCGGCCCTAGGTAAGGGGCGGGTGCCCATCACACCCTATCGAATTAAGGGTGTGACAAATTGGTATCAGAGCGGTTCGTCCTATGGGTTGTCTGCAAAGTCGTGTCCAGTGGAGTCCTGTTTATGGTGTGAAGCGCACCACATTTATAAACAGGAGGCTACGGGGCATCTAGGATGGTTACTCTTCTTTGACATCTTAGATCGTGCGTAGAGCCAAGTTATAGGAAATGAGATTTCTTCCGCTAACTTTTGATTGCGAGCGGGAGAAAGGTATCGACGGAAGAAAGCGATTAACGATGTTGGAAGCTACGAAGTACGCGAGTAAGCAAAGGTATGCAAGATATATGTCGGGTAAGATATTAAAGTACGATTGAAATGCAAGTTGAGATCAAAAAGAAAGTAAACAAGAAAGTGTGACGAGTGCCGTTTGAGTTGGGCATACAAGTTATGTTTATTATTTTTGTCTTGTCGATGATGTTGGGAGCCTGTGTGATATGATGCGTGTATATATATATATATATATATATATATATATATATATATATATATATATATATATATATATATATGTTGGCCACGCGAGGCATTGTTGGTATTTCCTAAATTGTGTACGGGTTTTGAGATAGTCACGATTCTGAGAGAAACTCTGTCGAAATATTTCCGAAATAAAGAAAGAATGAGATTTAGGTTAGTGATATGTCTTCGAAACGGTCGTGCCAATAGTAATGAAAAAAAAAAATGACTAAGATACGAGCGCGGCCGTCCTCGGGAAAAGCTAATTATTGAATTAGGGATAATAATAATTGAAAGTTCGATATTGATATGGTACGGAAGAATTTGGAAAAGACTTGTACACTAAAAGGCGATCCAAAAAAAAGGGGCTGGTAAGTCATGATGGAGTGTTGTTTAAGGTGCCGACCGAATAGACAAGTAGGGACGAATTACGACGAGCTTATAGTTGGAAGGAGTAATAGTATGATCAAGACAAGAGTACGGAGGAAAAGAATCGTGATGGATATGAACGTATTGATAAGACAGTTTGGGAAATATTAAAGATAAAGCTAATCAGAAAGGGGAAGAGGTTTAAGAAGTATTATCATATAGGATTGATCACGAATGAGATATAATGTAAGTATAACGAGGATTGTTATGAAAATAAGTCAAGCCTAGTGAGAAAGTAGCCAAAGCTATGATGTGGTTTACGTAGCTAGAATATAAAAGTAAGTGTGAAATGGAAAAGTGAGCTATGGAGCGAATCAGCGAGACTTATCAAGTTCTGTAAGGAGCGCCTGGAACAAGGGTTATATAACAGTGGAAATGATAGCGAGTATGAGAAAAGAAAGGGTGATCGGAACAAGGAAATAAGAAAGGAGCGAGACAACAGTGTAGTGATAGGCCATGATATGTGTAGCCAAGGATATGAGTACTATAAGTGATGGGACTACGAAGGACACGGTTACGGGAAGTATGAGGAACGAGGTAAAATGAGGGCAGAAATTCGAGGACCGCCAACCGAGTATCTACAAGTAACGGTGATCGGGGTGTATTCCTCGCCATTGAGACCTGGAGGTCTAAGACGGAAAAGTAGTCATGTCTAGAGGTGAAACGTGAATATTGAGGATTAAAGGGAGTTGGAATAGAATTTGTGAAGTCAGGAGATTAAGAAACCTTTCTAATTCGGAGGGGAACGTGTTATGAGGACGTTTCGAAATCCGTTAGGACTTTGACTTACTCTAAAATACGTGACAAAGGTGATGTAGTAGGGTGGACGCAGTTATACGAGCGTTAAAGTGTCGTATTCCGCCAGAGTTCTAAAGTTAAGCGTGCTGAAGCGAGAGAAATTCTAGGATGGGTGACCCCCTGGGAAGTTTTCTGAAAGTTCTACAAATTCAGACGCAAGAAGTAAATGAGGAGTTAGAGTGACTTAAGGACAAACTAAGAGTCTAAAGAGTGGGCAGAAACTCTAGAAGGTCGCGCAGAACGGAGCGAATTAGACCGATAAAGAGGAAGAAAGTGCATCACAGTTCTAGGATTAGGGAGAGTCGGAATAGTGTATAGAGATATCTTGTAAGCAAGATAGTAGGGACTATATGTGTACATAGGTACGCACGGGATATCTTGTACATGGTTAGATCAATGGATATATGTATTCCGGTAATCAACGTGGCGGTATATGGAAGGCATTAATCGGACAGAGTAACGAGGTTCAAGTGGAAAAATATATAAAGAGTGCAAATGTTACAAGGCAAGCTGATGTTGTTTTCACTACAAGTTAAGCTTAGAAAGTGCTAATACAACGATATTTGAAAAGGAAAGAAAGTGAGGAAATGAACGGCAAGGGAATTAAAATGTTGGGATAAAAGTACCGCTTAATTGGGATTGGAAATACGGATTTAGGGCAAAGTAGAATTGGGAGATAGTATAAGTACACCCCTAAAGGGGGGAAGCGAGGGAGAGAGATACAAGTGTAAGACGAAGAAAATCGACGCTACAATGTCCTGGATACGAATGCGTGGACTGCGGGTAAAGCTCTTTGCTGAGACAAGCTAGGGGAGATCGAAAAGCCAGCAGTAAAGGAATAGAAGTCAGGGTAATAATCGAGATGGCACTGAGAATTAATTGTAAGTATCCGGAATAACGCAATATTAGGGAATGGAGACTTAAAGAGAGGATACGACAAAGGAAAGTAACGAGTAGCTTACGGAGACATTGTGAAAGGTAGTACGGCTATACGGGATCAGAGGTTAAGATGTAGGCAATAGAGTGGTTGCTAGCAGTAGAAAATTTCCTATGGTAGAAAGTAAGAAATGCAGGAAAAAGGAGTATGACAAGGTAGACTCCTAGCAAATGTGAGCACGGGAGTAAGATGTGGAATAGTACGAACCAGGAGAAGGAACGATCGTGATTAAGATTAAATATGCAGGTCGTGCAAGGGCAGTCATGTTACCTATGAATATTTACACACTGGAGGTGAGACCAAGTAAATGCTTAATGAGAAAAGTTTAAGGTCGGTAACAACAATACGGTGATAATATCTTAGGTGCATTAAGGAAAGATGTTAGGATGGTTTGGGATAAATTACCGAGGTGGAACTAGTCCTGAGAACGAACAGGACATGCTTATGGTTGAACCAAAAAAATGTATTCCGACGCTGGTAGTAGGAGAAGAAAGGCAAAGATAAGGTGAAACATAAGGATTAGTGAAGCTACGTTGAGGCGGTTCTCAGAATAATTTGACCCATTCGTACATTCGGGTAAAGATTGCAACATCACGTGTGACAGGAAAGTTGAGAGCAAGATCTGAACAAAGGGGACGATAGAAGAGTTCGGATGAAAGATAAGGTAATGGCATGAGACAATGTGCTGAAAATGTAACAAGATGAATAAAGAAAGATTGTAAGACGATTTAAGTAAGTGATCAGAATTGGCTGGCCACTAAAAGGAGGGCGAATTTATACGCCAACTTCTTTCAGAATTGTATCAGCTGATAATGGTTAAAGCAGGGAACGGCTATTAGTAGCTCAGGAACGACAGAAAGCATATGACGACAATCGGTATCAACACTTAGAATTCTAGATCGGCGAGTGGGTATGTTTGAAGATATCATCCGTGAAGAACGTAATCAGATTCGACAAGAAGGAAGAGCTTAACCCGAGATACACCGAACCTTATTAGACAAATTATAAGGCAAAAGGGTGCGTGCTAAAGACGTAGCTTCCGTTAAGGCACCGGGGCGGGATAATAACAGAAAGAAAATGACTTGTGAACCTGAGGAGGAAATGAAAGAGAAATATGATTGGTAAATGAGATTGCATGTTATGGTAGTAAAGGAAATCCGCCCCCCCCCCCCCAGATCCTTAAGACCCTATACGACTATTTGAACATTCGAGGACGAATGTTCTAAAGGGGGGAAGGATGTTATATCTCGCATTTTGTACGTCGGAATATTTTTAAGTCGGTTGCGAATAGTTATGGACAAGGATATCTTTCGACTTTGTTGTAAGGTATAAGTCGCTTATGATTTCATTGGATGGAGATATTAAGGAAAATTTGGGGTAAGAGTGAAATTATGGAAACTAATCTTTCATGAAACATGGGGCCAAAAGTGAAGTTTTGGAAACTTGAAATTCAAAAAAAAAAAAAAAAAAAAAAGAGAGGTGGCCGGCCACATGGAAATGTGGGCCATGGCCACATGTATTAATTATATATGTATGTATAAGATGACTAACTTAGTCATCTTCATCATTTGTTGTCTAGAAATTTCAAGAAATATTAAGAAAAAAGAACAAGGAGAAAAACGGCCAAGGGCCGGCCGAAACCAGCCCCTCAATTTTGATCATGGAAAATTGTTTTCTTCAAGCTTTTCTACTAATTGAAAGGCCCTCGTTAACGTGGTGTAGTTGGTAGAGCAAGCAAAGCGCTCGTTTGCGGAATATAGCTCTAGCCGATGGAGCATTAGGTGGAAAAAAAGGTATGGTTCAATCTTAGTTTTCATGTCTTATGGATGACTTGTACATGTTGTGGTATGTAGAAACGAATGAAAATCACAAAATTGGGGTGTTATTGTTGTGGCCGTGAATTGTGCCATATGATGTTGGAATAATGAATTGATGTTATTTAGTATTTTGGTTGTTGTTGTTATGAATTATGTGATGAAGAAATGAATGAAATGCATGAAAGTATGATGTTGAAGTTGTAGCCGTGTATGTTGTTGTTGTGGCCGAAAATGGGCTGATTTGGTGTAGGCATGTGGGACTAATGTGATGTAGTATTTTGGTTGTCGTCGTTGTGAATTCTATGATGTAAAATGAAGTTTTAATGATCCAAGTGAAGGTTATAATTGTGTGGGCTGAATTGGAAAGTTAATGTGACCTTAATGTAGCTCTTTGAGTTTATGGAAAATAATGTTGTCAATGTGTGAATTGTTGATATTGTTGATGAACTTGAAAGGAAGAAATGTGTCGTTGATTGTCTTCTCGAACTTCGAGGATTTCGGGTGAAGTAGTAGGTTGGTTGGATTACTTTGAATAATGTGCGGATTGTTTGAAACATTCTTGAATCGTGGTTGAGAGGTTTTGGATTGCTATTTGAATATGCGATCGTTGATATTAGTTTGAATGTATGAAGTTGAATCGAATATAAATGAATGTCGTCGCATTATGTGAAAGAAGGTTATTAATGTTAGAATGCGTTTTGAATTAATGGTTGATGTTGTTGGAATGTTTGTTGGTATGGTTGTTGATGGATTTGGCCGAGTTAAATTCTCGGGGATGTCCAATTTATAGGGGAAATGCTGCTCAAATTTCTGTAGAAAAAGTAATGGCTTGGAATTGGATTCTTCGATGTTTATAACTAATATTCGATATCCATTGACGTTGTGTAGACCTTGGAGAGTCGAGACTCGAGTTGGATTAGCTTAGGAAGCGATCGAGGTATGTAAGCTTAACTCTTCTTTCTTTGGCATGTCTTAGTGAAAAGTAAGTTGTGACACGTACCCCGAGGTAATTCTACTCTTGCGGTCCGAGCATGTTTATGATCCATATTTGTTTCTTGACATTCATATTCTTAATATAGTCAAATTATGGTCTTTATGATTTTCGCATGAAAGGACTTCAAAGATTGCATAAAAGTTGCTTTCAAAAAGAGTTTGATTCCTAAACGATTCCGAAACTACGAACGTCCGTAACTTTCGCAGAAAGGCTCGGATCGCTTCGATTTGTTCGTAGAAAGTTCTAAAGTGAATAAAGTTTGTAACTTTCCGAGGAGAACTCGGATCGGTTTGACGTATGATTATGACCCGTATGGATTTGTGTATGATGTATGTTATGTTTCCGAAAGATATTTGATATAACTATTGTCCGATTTTCAAATGACATTCCGCTTAGACTACTTCATTGAGTCTCTGAGTATGATTTTATATGCATATGGTTTGTCACTACTCCGCTCGTGCCGGCCTCAAAATGTCCTTCCTCGCGTCCGGGCCAGGGCATGTATTCGTGCAATTCCATTGCATTATTCACCGCGTCCCTCACTAGAGGGCCGGGGCACGTTATATATATATATATATATGATGATGATGTGATGATATGGAGGTGGTGGCCAGGATGGCATACCGAGTCCCTTGCTAGCGGGGCAGGGACACGCTATTCACCGAGTCCCTTACTAGAGGGCCGGGTACGGTATGTATATGTATATGTATATGCATGCATGATGATGATGTGATTTTAGTTACCGCGTCCCTTGTTAAAGGGCCGGGCCACGTTATATGAATATGTATATGATGATTTTACCTACCGAGTCCCTCACTAGAGGGTCGGGACACGCTATATGTTTACATGATGATTATATGATTTGATATGCATGGTAAACGTTTTCAAAGACAAGTTTTATGATTTTCTGTACTCAGTACTTCAGTATGATCCCGCTTATTATATTTCATGGTTTACATACTCGGTACATATTCCGTACTGACCCCTTTCTTCGGGGGCTGCGTTTCATGCCGCGCAGGTACACCCAGATGAGTTGAAGATATTAGCAGAAGATGTTCCAGCGGGATTGGCGAGCTCCTTTTTCTCCGGAGTGCTGCCGAGTCTGAGCATTATGATATAGATTCATGTTCCATGTTAGAGACTTTGCAGACAGTGTCGTGGGTATGAGATGTCGGTTATGTAAGCGGCTATGTAAGCCGATGTGCCATTATGCATTGTATTATAAGTTCTATATGTTTCTATATGTTACAAATTTTATTTGATTTGAAAAGGAAAATAGCATGTTTATTTCCAAAGAACTTTCATTGTGTATCTATGTTATGATTTAAAGGTCCAGTCTGATTATGAGCATTACGAGAGTCAGTGGGTTCGCTCGGCCCTAGGTAAGGGGCGGGTGCCCATCACACCCTATCGAATTAAGGGTGTGACACCTACAATAAAATCCATATTGATCACTTCCCATTTCCACATAGGAATTTCCATTGCTTGCAATAATCCCCTTGGCTTTTGATGTTCTACCTTCACTTGCTGGCAATTTGGACATTGGGCTACAAATTCCGCTATGTCTCTTTTCATGCCATCCCACCAATACATCAATTGAAGATCATGATGCATTTTCGTCGCTCCTGGATGAATAGAATACCGAGAATAATGAGCTTCTTCTAAAATCTGACGATGAAGTCCCGCAATATCCGGAACACATAACCTATACTGGTACCTGAGAACCTGAGACTTCAAATGGTGACTTTTCCTTGGGGAACTGCACACCTTTATAATACTTCAATTTGGGACCCTCGTATTAGCGCTCTTTTATTTCTGTGTCCAAGGATGAAACAGCCAAGTTAAGCACATTAACTCCTGTATCGCCCGATTCTATTAAACGAACTCCCAAGCTAGCCAGTTGGTAGAGTTCACGAGCTAATTCCTTCTTTTCTGGCGGAACATCACTTCGACTACCCATAGACTTACGGCTAAGGGCATCAGCTACCACATTTGCTTTACCAGGGTGGTATAAAATATTTACGTCATAATCTTTCAATAATTCTAACCACCGCCTTTGCCGCAGGTTCAACTCCTTCTGTTTGAAAATATATTGAAGACTCTTGTGATATGTATAGATATCAACATGTACGCTATACAAGTAATGTCTCCACATTTTTTATGCATGAATAACTGCGGCCAATTCGAGATCATGAGTTGGGTAGTTCTTTTCATGTTTTTGCAGCTGTCTCGAAGTATAAGCAATGACTTCCCGTGCTGCATTAATACACATCCTAATCCAACGCCGAAAGCATCACAATATACAACATAGCCGTCTAGCCCTTCTGGGAGTGTTAAAACTGGGGCTGAAGTCAACCTGTCCTTCAACTCTTGGAGACTACGCTCACAAGCGTCATTCCATTGAAATTTTGCTGACTTCGGGGTTAATTTCGTCAATGGGGCTGAAATAGATGAAAAGCCCTCTACGAACCTTCTATAATAACCTGCCAATCCCAGAAAATTATGAACTTCTGTAGGCGTCGTAGGTCTTGGCCAAGTCTTCACGGCCTCAATCTCCTGAGTGTCAAATCTAATGCCATCATCTGAAATAACATGACCCAGAAATGTCACGTAAATTCAGCCAAAACTCGCACTTTGAAAATTTTGCATACAA
The DNA here is from genome assembly GCF_029784015.1 of Lycium ferocissimum. NCBI lineage: Eukaryota > Viridiplantae > Streptophyta > Magnoliopsida > Solanales > Solanaceae > Lycium > Lycium ferocissimum. Next base: position 11,696,802 of record NC_081352.1, read on the forward strand.
CTCCCGAGTTCGAAGAATTCCAAGAACAAAATATAAATGATCGACATGTTCTGATTCTGTGCCAGAATATACCAGAATATCATCGATGAATACTATTACAAATAGATCCAAGAGAGGCCTGAATACATTATTCATCAAATTCATAAACACTTCCGGAGCATTAGTTAGCCCAAACGACATTACTCGGAATGCATAATGGCCATATCTTGTTGTAAAAGCTGTCTTAGGAATGTCTTCTTCTCTAACTCTCACTTGATGATAACCCGATCTCAAGTCTATCTTAGAAAACCACTTGGCACCTTGTAGTTGATCAAACAAGTCATCAATTCTCGGAAGAGGATATCTACTCTTTATTGTCACCTTATTCGGCTGTCTATAATCAATGCACATTCGTAGAGAATCATCTTTCTTTCTCACAAACAATACTGGCACTCCCCACGGTGATGAACTGGGTCTGATGAACCCCTTTTCGAGCAAATCTTTCAACTGGGCCTTTAACTTTTCAAATTCTGCCGGAGCCATTCGATAAGGAGGAATAGAAATGGGCTTAGTATCCGGCAACACATCAATGACGAAGTCAATCTCTCTTTTACGGAGAAAGGCCTGGAAGTTCATCTGGAAATACATCCAGAAACTCATTTACTACCGGAACGGATTGAAATGTTGGCGATTTTGCTTCCATATCATGAACTCGGTCTAAGTGATCAATATGGCCCTTGGCTATCAACTTTCTTGCCTTAAGGTAGGGAATAAACCTACCCCTTGGAGTTGCTGTATTACCTTTCCATTCAAGCACGAGCTCTCCCGAAAATTGAAATCGGACTAATTTCAGTCGGCAAGCAACATTAGCATAGCATGAGGCCAACCAATCCATACCTATTATAACATCAAAGTCTAGCATTTCTAGCTCAACTAAATCAGCTTTGGTTTGGCGATCACATATCACAATTGTACAATCTTTATACACTTGTTTAGCTATTACGGGATCACCAACCGGAGTAGACGCCTCAAAAGGCTTAATTGGTTCGGGTTTTGCCCCAATACGATTAGCAACATATGGAGTAATATATGACAACGTAGGACCCGAATCAATCGGTACATACATACCATAAGAGATTAATGAAAATATACCTGGGTCAATATCGGAGGGATACTTAAGATCCCGTCACCCAGCTAATGCATAAGTATGACGCTGGGATCCACTCGAACTAAGTGCTCTCCTCCTGCCCCTACCCTGGCCTGCTGGTGTCTGAGAGTCTTGCCCCGGAGGGCGTATGGATAACGAAGAACCGGCTGCGGATCCCGTAGGCTGAACCGCACGCCTACCGCCTCGAAATTGACACTCTCTCATAATATGACCTGACTGGCCACAGACATAGCAAACATCTAAACCCAAGCGGCACGGTCCCCAATGTAACTTTCGATATTGACTACATCGCGGTACGAGCGATCTCATCCGGCTTGAATCACCCCTAACCTGAGAATTGGGAACCCTGGGACTCTGGGGCAGCCTAGAATCAGTAGATCCACCACATTTGGGTCCAGGAAACTGTGGTGGAGCGCTAGTTGTTGAACGAACCGAGTGCCTGGAGAATTGCTGTCTCGGAGCGTCCCTAAACTCATGATCAAACTCTGAAGAACCAACTCTTTTTCTCCGACCCCTGTTACCGTGGCCCACATCCTACCGCTGAGCTTGAGCGGCTACTAACTGAGTAAATAGAAGAATGGCCTGTCTTATCTCTTGGCCCGAAGTATCTGGAGGAGGAACCGGGGGGTGCGGGAGCTAAAACTGGGGCTTCCCTCTGATCATTTAAAGTGGGCAGGGTACGCGGAATCCGAGATAAGGCCTTGTTTTGGGGTTCACTCTCCCCTATATCCATAAATGGCCCCCGTCCTGTCCCTTCTGCAATCACTGCCTTGCCCTTCTGGGTTGTAATAGCTTTTTCTTTCATCGACTTTACTGAAAACATAAACGCACCATTAGCGAGGGGAAAATCTTGTAACTTGGCTCTATCGCACGATCTCATAAGAAGAAAGATGGTCATTTTTCCTAAATGCCCTATAGCCTCCTGTTTATTAGCGTGGCGCGCAACACACCATAAATAAGACTCTACTAGACACGGCTCGTAGACACTTCCTAGGACTGAACTACTCTGATACCACTTTTGTCACGACCCGGGCTGCGGGCCATGACGGGTATCCGGGGCTAACCACTGATATTCTACGGAACGTTATTAACCCAATACTCGAAGTTCTTATCCGATACACTCAACTTATAACTCGCTTCCCTTAACAACTTTCTTTCCTTAACTCGAATGTCTTTGGGAACCTTAATTAGGGCCATCACATACTATTTCTTACTTGTCCAAACCTCGTATACATCATACCCCTCGTTAGTCTATTCACTATATGTTAATGGGAAATTTTCGAGGTGTAACAATCACCCCGATAAAGTAAGATTATCTATGAATCTCTATGCATGCATTATGACGAGTTATGATAAGTATTTTATGATAAGCATACTATGATGAGCATATGATGATATTACACCGCGCCTATATGGCCGGGCAGTCACCACCAAAGCGGGCAGCTACACACCATCGCCAGATGGCATGGGCAGACACCACTAGTGGGCGGCATGAGATGGTACCCCGGACGCGGGAGGCCTGGACGCAGGCTAATGCTAATGCTAATGCTAATGTTATTTATTATCACACCGTACCTATATGGTCGGGCAGCTTATACATTTATGCACATATGATATGAAAATAAGCCAGCTTGTATTATTTCCTTTATGATTCAGTCAGTCACAGATTGCTCCTCATTTGATGCCTCCTTATTTCATTGATGTCTAATTATTGTTTATGCCTTACATACTCAATACAATATTCGTACTGACGTCCTTTTCTTTGGACGCTCTGTTCATGCCCACAGGTAGATAGGGAGGTGATCCAGACTCATAGGAGCCATTAGCTGATTGAGTGCACTCCACTTTTCTCGGAGGTGCCGTTGATTATTCTTTTGGTACATATATGTGTATATATATTTTGGGCACGATGGGGTCCTGTCCCATCCATATGTCTAGTACTCTAGTAGAGGCTCGTAGGTACGTAGTGTGGGTAGTATGGTCTCATAGTCTTCACGTATATGCATGTATATATATTATTTTGATAGCCGAAGGGCTTATGTTTATAAAAGTAAATATGTTGCAAATGATAATAGTTTTATATGATTACGAGTATATATTATGAATGAGAGCAGATGAGTGACCGGATGAGCGATGTTCGGTGGTTAGCCCCGGATACCCGTCATGGCCCGTAGCCCGAGTCGTGACCAAAGTGGTATCGGAAGCGATTCGGTCCCTAGGAAGTGTCTACGAGCCGTGTCTAGTAGAGTCTTGTTTATGGTGTGTTGCGCGCCACGCTAATAAACAAGAGGCTACACGGCATTTAGGAAAAATGACCATCTTTCTTCTTATGAGATCGTGCGATAGAGCTGCGTATAAGCTTTATCATCCCTAATAGTATGTTGTGATTTCAGAAATGCCGCCAAAAGGGAAAGCTAAAGCCGCCCAGAAGGGCAAGACTACGACGAAGAGGCGGGCAGAAAGAGAGCCGCCTATGAATGTAGATGAGGATGAATCACATAATGAGGCTCCATCAAATGCCTCCATTACTCCACCTATTACGGAAGAGCAAGAAGGGGCTTCAGCTCCAGCTCCTATGCCTCCAGTCCCTCCACCGGCTACTTCGGGTCAGCAAGTGACCGAGGCCATTCATTTATTGACGCAGTTAGTTGCCGCCCAGGCACAACGGTAGAATGTGGGCCCAAGTGATCGGTCAGCTAGTACTAGAGCCCGTGACTTCATGAGTTTAAATCCTCCGAAATTCTTTGGGTAAATCCTCCGGAATTCTTTGGGTCAAAGCCAGATGAAGATCCGCAAGGCTTTATTGATGAAATGTTGAGAACGTTGCGGCTTATTCATGCTTCCGAGATTGAATCAGTGGATTGGCATCATATAGATTCCGGGATGTGGCGGTATTATGGTATAATAATTGGATAGCATCGAGGCAAGAGAATGCGCCTCCTCCCGTGTGGCAAGAATTTGTAGATGCCTTCATTCGCCACTACTTACCACCCGAGGTCCGCCGAGCTAGAGCGGATAGATTTTTAATTTGAAGTAAGGGAGCATGAGCGCCCGGGAGTATAGCCTTCAATTTAATTCATTGGCTAGATATGCCCCGACTATGGTGGCCGACATGGCCGATAGGGTGCATAGGTTTGTGAGTGGCTTAGGGCCACATTTGTTCAAAGATTGCTTGACAGCCTCATTGCAAGGTGGGATGGACATTTCCCGTATTCAAGCCCATGCCCAAAATCTAGAAGGACAGCAACCTTCGCAAAGGGGTGATCGTGATGTTGATAGAGGGCAAAGCAAAAGGGCCAGATCTATGGGCACAAGTGGTGACTATAGAGGGGGATCAAGGCAGACATTTTCTAGACACTCAGGCCAGTCAGTGACGAGTGCACCTCCCCGATTACGAGGCGGGGAGATTTGATCTCTCTCTTTCCGTTCGGGACGGGGCCCCGGTTCTCGGTTTGGGGGAGATTATAGTCGAGAGGAGACCTCCGGTCTTTGCGACGCACTCGGTGCGGTAGATTACATTCCGGACAAAGGTCTTTGCCGGTGGTTCAGACGCTTGTTATACTTGTGGTCAGGTAGGGCACATGATGAGAGATTGCCCGTCGATGAGCGGTAGAGTTGGGGTCCAGCCTACAGGATCAGCGGCTGGTTCTTCTTCAGTGCGCCCGGTAGGGCAGACTCCCCAGATTCCAGCAGGCCGAGGTAGAGGCCGAGGGGGAGTATCTACTTCAGGTGCTACTCAGCCCCGCTTGTATGCTTTAGCCGGACGACAGGATCTCGAGTCCTCCCCAGATGTGGTTACAGGTACATTATCAGTATTTTCCCATGATGTGTATGCATTGATAGATCCGGGTTTCACATTATCATATATTACTCCATATATTGCTAATCGTATTGGGGTGAAGCCCGAGCCAATTAAACCTTTTGAGGTATCTACTCCGGTTGGTGATCCCGTGATAGCTAGACAAGTATACAGAGATTGTGTAATTGTGATACGTGATGGACGAACTAAAGCTGACTTAGTTGAGCTAGAAATGCTAGATTTTGATGTAATTATAGGTATAGATTGGTTGGCCTCATGTTATTCTAATGTTGATTGCCGGATGAAATTAGTTCGATTTCAAATTCCGGGAGAGCCCGTGCTTGAATGGAAAGGTAATATGGCAACTCCACGGGGTAGGTTTATTTCCTACCTTAAGGCAAGAAAGATGATAGCTAAGGGCTATATCTATCATTTAGTCCGAGTTCATGATACGGAAGCAAAGTCACCAACTTTCCAATCCGTTCCTATAGTAAAAGAGTTTCCGGATGTATTCCCAGATGAACTTCCAGGCCTTCCTCCAGAAAGAGAGATTGACTTCGCCATTGATGTGTTGCCGGATACTAAGCCCATTTCTATTCCTCCTTATCGAATGGCTCCGACAGAATTGAAAGAGTTAAAGGCCCAGTTGAAAGATTTGCTTGAAAAGGGGTTTATTAGACCTAGTTCATCCCCGTGGGGAGCGCCAGTCTTATTTGTGAAAAAGAAAGATGGCTCCCTACGAATGTGTATTGACTATAGACAGCTGAATAAGGTGACGATAAAGAATAGATATCCTCTTCCGAGGATTGATGATTTTTTTGATCAACTACAAGGTGCCAAGTGGTTTTCCAAGATAGATTTGAGATCGGGTTATCATCAAGTGAGAGTTAGAGAAGAAGATGTCCCCAAGACAGCATTCAGAACGAGATATGGCCATTATGAATTTCGAGTGATGTCGTTTGGGCTAACTAATGCTCCGGCAGTGTTCATGAATTTAATGAATAATGTATTCAGGCCTCTCTTGGATTTGTTCGTGATAGTATTCATTGATGATATTCTGGTGTACTACTTTACGAATCGAACATGCGCATCATTTACGTATTGTTCTTGGAATTCTTCAAACTCGAGAATTGTATGCAAAATTTTCAAAGTGCGAGTTTTGGCTAAATTCTGTGACATTCTTGGGTCATGTTATTTCAGATGATGGCATTAGAGTCGACAGTCAGAAAATTAAAGATGTGAAGACTTGGCCAAGGCCTATGACGCCTACAAAAGTCTGTAGTTTCCTGGGATTGGCAGTTTATTATAGAAGATTCGTAGAGGGTTTTTCATCTATTTCAGCCCCATTAACGAAGCTCACCCAGAAGTCAGCTAAATTTCAGTGGAATGATGCTTGTGAGCGTAGTTTCCAAGAGTTGAAGAACAGGTTGATCTCAGCCCCAGTTTTAACACTCCCAGAAGGGCCAGATGGGTATGTTGTGCATTGTGACACTTCTGGCATAGGGCTAGGATGTGTATTAATGCAGCATGGAAAAGTCATTGATTATGCTTCAAGACAGCTGCGAAAACATGAAAAGAACTACCCAACTCATGACCTTGAATTGGCCGCAGTTGTTCATGCATTGAAGATGTGGAGACATTACTTATATGGTGTGCATGTTGCTATCTATATGGACCATAAGATTCTCCAATATATTTTCAAACAGAAAGAGTTGAATCTGCGACAGCGGCGGTGGTTAGAATTATTGAAAGATTATGATGTAAATATTTTATACCACCCCGGGAAGGCAAATGTAGTAGCGGATGCTCTTACCCGCCGATCAATGTGTAGCTTATGTGAAGTACCCTCGGAGAAGAAAGAAATGATTCATGAACTCCGTCAGCTAGCAAATCTTGGTATGTGTTTAATTGATTCAGGTGACGCAGGGATTGGTATTCATGATCCCACAGTTTTGTCCTTGGATATGGAAGTAAAAGAGCGGCAAAATGAAGCTCCTCAATTGAGCCATTATGGAGATATATGTAATGCAAAAGAGAAGTCCCCATTTGAAACCTCCATAGAGGGAGTTCTTAGATACCGAGGCAGGCTATGTGTTCCAAATATTGCAGAATTACGCCGCCAAATTCTAGAAGAAGCTCATTATTCTCGGTATTCTATTCATCCAGGAGCGACGAAGATGTATCATGATCTCAAGTTGATATATTAGTGGGATGGCATGAAAAGAGACATAGCAGAATTTGTAGCCCAATGCCCAAATTGCCAGCAAGTAAAGATAGAACATCAAAAGCCAGGAGGATTATTGCAAGCAATGAAAATTCTTACTTGGCAATGGGAAGTGATCAACATGGATTATATTGTAGGATTGCCCCGTTCCCGAGGCAAGTATGATTCTATATGGGTGATTATGGATCGATTGACGAAAGCAGCTCATTTTCTTCCAGTCAGAACCACATACTCAGCAGAAGATTATGCAAGGTTGTATCTTAAGGAGATTGTGAGACTTCATGGTATCCCAATATCTATTATTACAGATAGAAGAGCACAGTTTACAGCTAAGCTCTGAAAATCTTTCCAAGAAGGTCTAGGTACTCAAGTGAGGCTTAGTACGGCATTTCATCCGCAAACGGACGGACAAGCCGAGCGTACTGTACAGACCTTGGAGGATATGATAAGGGCATGTGTTTTAGATTTTGGTGGTAGTTGGGATGACCACTTACCCCTAATCGAATTTGCCTACAACAATAGTTACCATTCCAGTATCCAAATGGCTCCGTATGAAGCCTTGTATGGGAGGAAGTGTAGATCTCCAATTGGGTGGTTTGAGATAGGGGAAGTACAATTAATAGGCCCCGAGTTGATTTAACAAGCGGTAGAAAAAGTCAAGATGATCCGAGATCGATTATTGACAGCCAAAGTCGCCAAAAGTCTTATGCGACAACCAAGCGAGATTTAGAATTTCAAGTCGATGATTGGGTGTTCTTAAAAGTATCACCAATGAAAGGGGTGATGAGATTTGGTAAGAAAAGGAAGTTGAGTCCTCGATATATTGGACCTTACAAAATCATTCGCAAAGTGGGTCAAGTGGCGTATGAATTAGACTTGCCTTCAGAGCTTGAATTAGTTCATCCAATATTCCATGTTTCAATGCTCCGCAAATGTGTTGGAGATCCCACAAAGATTGTGCCAGTTGATGATGTTCAGATTACAAAAAGCTAGCCTATGAAGAAGTGCCTATTGCCATACTAGACAGGCAAGTACGGAAACTTTGGAACAAGGAAATAGCTTCAGTTAAGGTCTTGTGGCGAAATAACAATCGGGAAGAGATGACTTGGGAAGCGAAAGAGAAGATGAAATCCACATATCCGCATTTATTTCAGACCCCGGAAGAGATGTATGATGAAACATCGAGATTCTAAGGTATGTATACTTTTCTTTTATACATATGGGTCGTGTGTAGCCAATTTATATTGCTATTATGTTGTGGCCCTGTGAGGCAATGATATAATGGGTTGTTGTGAAAGGATGGTAGTGCCATATTATAGGGGAAACTCCGGCAAAATTTTTCTAAAATCCTTGAGGACTTAACATTCGAGGACGAATGTTTCAAAAGGGGGGGAGAATGTTACACCTTGGAAAATTCCCCCTTAGCGTACAGTGAATAGACTAACAAGGGGTATGAGGTATGCGAGGTTCGGACAAGTAATAAATAGTATTTGATAGCCCTAACTAAGACTTCCAAAGACATTCGAGTTAAGAAAAGAAACTTGTTAAGGAAAGCGAGTTATAAGTTAAGTGTATTGGATAAGAATTTCGAGTATTGAGTTAATAACTGTTATATCCCGCATTTTGTGCGTTCGGATAATTCAAGACAATTGCGGGAGGACGACGAGCAAGGTCTTATTTTTATTTCGTTAAGTATATGAATGGCTTATGAAGCAATTGGAAGCGGAATTATTAAGAAAGGCCAAGGGTATGAGGGGAAACTTGCAATATGCCTCGTGGAATTATGGAGGAAGACGAAGGGTAAATTTGGAATTTGGAAATAATTTTTGCATGAGTTGCATGAAAAAAAAAAAAGTGGGCTTGGGTTGGATTGGCCCAAGGTGGCCGTCCACTTCACTTGATGGGCCAAGCCCATATGGATTAAATTCATGGGAATTAAAAGAAGACTAAGTCTTCCAAATGATCCCATAACTCGTAGAAATTTCAAGAAATAAGAACAAGAGAAAGAAGGAGAAAAATCTCCAAGGCCTTCGGCCAAGAGCAAAGTGCCAAGAAAGATTGGAAAAAAATTCCTCCAAAAATCATTTTCTACTAATTGAAGGGCCCTTAACAAGGTGGAGTATTCATTTGGGCAAGAAAAGTTCATATTCATACAAGTTGGGAATTTTAGTTAAGTGAAGAATTGAAGAACAAGGTAAGAATTCATCCTTCTTTGTATGTTATGGATATTTGTGGATGTTGTTGTGCATGAAAATGGATGAAATTCATGAAGAGCAAGTAGATAGGGAGGTGGCCGTGTGTGTGTGTATGTGTGTGTGTGTAGAAATCATGTTTTAATTATATTATCTAGTGTTTGGTTGTTATTATTGTCAATACTATGTTGATAATGGAAATTGAATGGTCTTGGAGAAGTTGTAGTTGTATATGCATGATGTGGCCGTGTGATGTATGCTAGGTATGAAGCCGTGTATGTGTGTGAGTTGGGGAAGAATGGTGAGCATGTTTGATTTAATATTTTGGTTGTTATATTATGGATTTTATGTTGCAAATAGAAGCTTAATGAGTTTAGTGAAGTTGTGATAGTTGGAGACTTGTTATGTAGAGTTCATGTAAATGGAAGATAATGAGACTTGTATGATATTGTTGGTTCATGAATTAGTAGGTTGTTATTGTTTTCATTGGAGTCGGAAGGTCTTGATGGAAGTAGTATATTGATTAAGTTGTTGGAATGTATCTTGAATTGAAATTGGAAATTGTTTTTATAGTTGTAATATTATGATTGATAGTTTGGCCGGGTTGAATTCCCGGATTGATGTCGATGAGAATTGGCTAAGATGATTTTGGGGAATGATGTATTTACGAGGAAGTGCTGCCGAAATTTCGGTAGACAAGTGTCGCTTTGAGATTTTACTTCTAGACACTTGAACTAACATTTGGTAAACATGACCAAATTGTAGATTTTGTGCGAAGTTGGAGCTTGAATTTGGAATAGCATAAGGAGCAAAAAGAGGTATGTAAGGTTTCTCCTTCCTTTCTTGGCATGTCTTAGACGTATAGGTTTGATTTCGCGCCTCGGGGACTTTCCTAACTCTAGAAATCCGCGATTGAAAATAGGTACTATTCATTCGAAGATTGAACTAAAAGTACTTGAATTGTGAAAGAAGTGTCTAAATATTCTAGAACGTGCTAGGATAAGACCCGATTACCCTAAGGCCTTCATAAGTAACGTCATGACACGTATTATAGGTAAGTTGAGTACGCCACCTCATTTGACTCGAGGTGGGCCCACTGTTCTCAGGTTTTCTTTAGTGCTTTGATTATTAAACGATAAGTGTCGTAACTACTTTAATGAGAATACATCTACGTCGATAATGATAACAGAATCAGAGCGCTATATGCGCGCTAATAAATGAACATGGTATAAGTATATTATATAATAGCAGAGTCAGAGCGCTATAGACGCTGATATATATTTATACATGGAATTTTCATATATTCATGGGCGCTATAGACGCCAATATTTATTCATGGAATTTTCATATATTCATGGGCGCTATAGACGCCGATATTCATACATGAAATTTTCATATATTTATGGGGAAAAGGGAGGTAATGGCAGAGCGTTATACACGCATATCCATCGATCGATTGGCATTACATGACTTGATATCGTCCGGACGCGGGATGCCGGACGCGGGATGTGTATATTTATGGTTAAATGGATCGGCTACCGACGCCGGCAATATGATATATTCTATATTTTATGCATTTATGTATACATATATAATGAGTAAGGAAAGTTAAGAAAGCACGGCATCTGCCCAAGGGCACCTATATATACAGGTTATGTTCTGTCCCAGGACTTGAGTTGTAATCCTTTTATGTCATTATGCATGATTTATGTTCTCGTATATTACTATTCATGCCTTACATACTCGGTACACTATTCGTACTGACGCCCCTTCTTGTGGGCGCGCGTTTCATGCCGCGTGTCGGCGACAGGAGGATTTGATCCTTAGAGCCCTACCCGGCCGTACTTGACAGCGCTCCGGTTGTTCGGAGCCTCATCTCTCGGTACTCCTTCATGTATATATTTTTGAGCACGACAAAGACTCGGCTCTTTCTATGTATAAATGTACTATGTCTAGAGGCTCGTAGACGGATGTGTACGATCGATTATGTATAGTTAAATATGTGGTATCTTGGCATATTAATGCCGTTGTATGGAACGATAGCGAGGCTAATTAGTCTATGTCCATAATGACGCTGCTAATGTTAATGTTCAGTTCGAAAAAAAAATGCGGCCTATGTTTATACGACTTGTTAAGAGGTACAGGTACAATGATAGGTAAGGGGTGCTCGGTACAAGTATCGGGTTCCCGTCACGGCCCCTAGTTGGGTCGTGACAATAACGTTCTAATGGTACCTTGAGAAAGAGTTATAACATCCCTTAGAATGGTAATGAAGTGATAAACAAGTGTTAAGAAGGTTCCACAAGGATCGGAGATCAAACGAGTCGACGAGAACAAGTCTCGGAAAACTGGGCAAACCTACGGCCAGACATACTGGCCGTATAAAATGTATGGACCATATGTCCAACCGTCGATCTCGCCCAGTATACCATGACTCACTGGACCAGATCTACGGCCAAACATACGGCCAGTAGAATACATACGGACCGTATGTTGGTCCGTACATTCTGGTCGAGACAGATTTGGGATTAATATAAGGGACCTCTTTCTCATTTCATTTTCATTTCCTATTTCACCTCCACAACTCAAGAAGCCTCTAGAACATTTCCATACACTTCATCCATAAGAAAACAAAGGAAATCAAAGATTAACAACAAGAATTGGAGTGAATCAAGCGAAGGAAACCTTATTAAAGTCATTCAAACCAAGAAATCCCAAGAGAGATGAAATAGGGTTTTGATGCAAGAGGAGTATTACAATTCAAGGCTTATTCCTCCATCATCTAAGGTGAGTTTCAAGATCTTTCTATGTTGTTTGAAGTATTAATGAGATGAAACACTTGAATTGTAAAAGAGTATAGAAAATGGGTCATAAATGAGTGAATAGTGTTATGAATGAATAATAGTTGGAATGAATCATGAAATTGGATGTGTTGGGATTATAAATACGTTACAAATGATATTTAGAACATGGAATGAGCATTATATGTGAAAGAACGCGATAATGGACTTTGGTCATGATTATAAAGAATTGGAGTGAAATTGTGAATTGCGAATAATGTAAATGAATGACGATTGTTGTTATGAATGTTGGGAGTTGATATGGAATATGGCGGAAAGTAGTATAAACAAAGGGAATGCTGCCCAATTTTCCCTAGCTTTAGTAAGCTCGTTCCTATAATTGTATAGCTAATGTTGATACGAATTCCCTTGAAGGTATAAACGAGCGCATTAAAGGAGGACGAGCAAGCGATAGAATAGTTAAACGACAAAGGTATGTGAGGCTAGTCCTTTCTTTCTAAGGCATGAATCTTATGGCATGAATTACCTCTTTTCTTATGAATGTTCTATATTCTAGAAAACTATGAGTCCTTGTTCATGAATAGCCATACGAGATAAGAGATACGCTACGAGCATGATAATGATAACGGCAAGCTTAAGTCTAGAGATGCTATAGTTTATGATACGATGTTCCTATTGAGCTAATGAAGCTATCCATAGCCCATTGAGGTGATCATTATATACACTCACCTTATGTTTGTTCCTTCAAGGTGAGGCAAAATGCATATAACTGCTCCATAATGAAATCGGGGGTTTACGACCTTATGTCACCCCGATAATGTAAGATTATCTATGAATCTCTATGCATGCATTATGACGAGTAATGATAAGTATTTTATGATAAGCATACTATGATGAGCATATGATGATATTACACCACGCCTATATGGCCGGGCAGTCATCGCCAAAGCGGGCGGCTACACACCATGGCCAGATGGCATGGGCAGACACCACTAGTGGGCGGTATGAGATGGTACCCCGGACGCGGGAGGCCTGGACGCAGGCTAATGCTAATGCTAATGCTAATGTTATTGATTATCACACCGTACCTATATGGTCGGGCAGCTTATACATTTATGCACATATGATATGAAAATAAGCCAGCTTGTATTATTTCCTTTATGATTCAGTCAGTCACGGATTGCTCCTCATTTGATGCCTTCTTATTTCATTGATGTCTAATTATTGTTTATGCCTTACATACTCAGTACAATATTCGTACTGACGTCCTTTTCTTTGGACGTTGTTCATTGCCCACGGAGGTAGACACCTCGGGGAGGTAATCCGGACTCATAGGAGCCATTAGCTGATTGAGAGCACTCCACTTTTCCGGAGGTGCCATTGATTATTCTTTTGGTACATATATGTGTATATATATTTTGGGCACGATGGGGTCCTGTCCCGTCCATATGTCTAGTACTCTAGTAGAGGCTCGTAGATACGTAGTGTGGGTAGTATGGTCTCATAGTCTTCACGTATATGCATGTATATATATTATTTTGATAGCCGAAGGGCTTATGTTTATTAAAGTAAATATGTTGCAAATGATGATAGTTTTATATGATTACGAGTATATATTATGAATGAGAGCAGATGAGTGACCGGATGAGCGGTGTTCGGTGGTTAGCCCCGGATACCCGTCATGGCTCGTGGCCCGGGTCGTGACATGGGGATTGACGATCAATTTGATCAACTGCAAGGCGCCAAATATTTTTCAATAATAGACCTGAGATCGGGGTATCATCAGGTTAGGGTGAATGAGGAAGACATTCAGAAGACGGTATTCCAGACTAGATATGGGCACTATGAGGTTCGTGTTATGTCCTTCGGGTTAACTAATGCCCCAGCTCTGTTCATGGACTTGATGAATCGCGTATTCAGGCCCTTCCAAGATCTATTCGTGATTGTGTTTATAGATGATATTCTGGTTTATTCGCCGTCAGAGGCGGAACATGCAGAGCATTTTTTAGCAGTGCTTAGAGTCCTTCGAGACAGAAAACTGTATGCCAAATTCTCCAAGTGTGATTTATGGCTGATCTCTGAGGCTTTTCTTGGCCACATTATTTCAGATGAAGGCATTAGAGTGGATACTCAAAAGATTGAAGCATTAAGGAATTGGCCAAGGCCTATGATACTGTCACGACCCGACTAGGGGGTCATGACGGGTACTCGGAGCTAGCTACCGAGCACCACTCATTATTCTAATCATCATACTCATCCTGAATGCATCTATCATTATCAACACAACTAGCCATATGAAACTATTATTACTTTCGAAACATATCTACATTCGTGTGCATAAGCCCCTCGGGCTATTAAAATGATATACAAATATACAATGCAATCATCATGGGACATCTACTACCCACACGTACGCATCTACGAGCCTCTAGTAGAGTACTAGATAAAAAGACGGGACAGGACCCCGTCGTGCCCAAATATGTACACAAGATAAATACATTAATAACTGGCACGTCCGGAATAATGGAGTGCTCCTGTATAGCTGTTGATAGACTCCTATGAATCTGGGCCACCTCCCTGTCTACTGTGGGCATGAACACATCGTCCAAAAAAAAAAAAAGGATGTCAGTACGAAGAGTGTACTGAGTACGTAAGGCATGTATAATACTAGCATAATAAAGAAATCATGACTATGAGACGAAGATATAACCTGCTTGACCTTTGAAAGAAAATACATGTTATGCATATCATTTATACCGTCATCATTAACCCACGTCCGGGTAACTATCACATGCCGCCCACTAGTGGTGTCATGTCTGGCCCTCTAGGCACGGTGTAATCATAAGCAGCCAGCCTTAGCAGTGTCATGTCCGGCTATCTAGGCACGGTGTATCCATATGCAGCCTGCCTTCGCGGTGATATGTCCGACCATCTAGGCGCGGTGTAATCTCGTCATCATATACTTATCATAAAGCATACATAAGGACTCAAGACAACTATAACTCTTTCGGGGTGATGTAAGGTCGAGGACCCCCATTTCCATTATGGGGTAATCATAAGCACCATGTCTCACCTTGAAGGAACTAACATTCTAAGGTGAGTCTAGCAATAATGAACAGTATTAAGAGATCATATGAGGATCATTAGCTTCGTAGCAATATCATATCATGAGCTTTAGAATCTTTAGACTTGGACTCATCATTATCACCATCATATTCGTAACATATCTCTTATATTTATCTCATGAGAAGCTCTTATAAACATTAGCTCATAGTTTGTATCAAATGTATGAAAGTCATGGGAAAGTAAAGGAAGTCATGCCATAGGAATCATGCCTTAGAAAAGAAGGGACTAGCCTTACATACTTGATGTCACCCTAACTTATCAATTTAAGCGCTTTCCTCCAATGTTCACGATTCTACATTCAAGAGAATTTGCACTAGAATTAGATAATCGGAAACATAGTTAAGCTTAAGCTAAAGCCAACGAAAATCGGGCAGCATCTCCTTTGTTTCTATAACTTTCTCCATATAATATAACAACTTTCAAACGTCAACAATATACCCACAATATCAAAATCAATAACTGTCACGACCCAGCCCCGTGGGCCGTGACTGGTGTCCTAACTGGACACCCACACGTACCTACCTGTCAGACTAGGCGTACCAACCGGCTAATTCCATTTAGACATACATAAATTCATACAGATATACGATACTTCGCACAAACATACATATGCATATATACATATATATCGAAACACGTACGGAAGCCGTTAGGGCTATCATAGCGAGGCAGAGTCGCGGAACTCGAACATACGTACGACCGGTGACAACCCACAAACCCACGGACATGTCTACGGGCCTCTAACATACGAACGAGAATCGAAGACGGGACGGGGCCCGCCGTACCCAAATGACCATATATACAGAACCTACAAACAACAGAAGATATATACCAAAAGTATCAGCTCCGGATCAAAAGGAGCTCTTCAGACACAAACCGATGTCCTACACTGGCGGCGTATCACGCTGCGCGTCTGTACCTGCGGGCATGTAGCGCAGCCCCCGAAAAACAGGGGGTCAGTACGGAAATGTACCGAGTATGTAAAGCTGGAACATAACATACATAATCATAATTAAGATAACATAAGTCATAACGGGGGGATATGTAAAATCGTAGCGAGTCGGAGTACGAGAATAGGCGGACGGAGAATCGGATTCATAGTCGGATTTGAGGAAATGCGTACGGACGGAGGCATAAGCGGAGTCGGACTTACGGAGTGTACGGACGGACTCTCGGACGAAACCGGATCTCAAATGTATGGCGAATCGACTCAGTCCGAATCGGAATGTGTGACAGACAGAGTTATGATCGAAATCCGGACATACGAGAGCGCCAATCGAGAATTTCGGAATCATGCATGCGAGTCATAATCATATACGGACGTACATATTCCATAATCCCAATCACATACGAACGGATCCCGGCCCTTTAATAAGGGACGCGGTAACGAGCCGGCCCTCGTAGTACGGGACGCGGTGGACGAACGAATCGGATCAAATGCCATCCGCCGCCATCCCCATAATATCACATAATCGGATCATAATGAGATCATAATCGGATACGAACGGATCCCGGCCCGCACATCCGAGGACGCGGTGAACAATGCGGTGAAGGTGCACGAATCCGAGAACTGGCCCGGCGCGATGAAGAAGCATTGAGACATCCGCGAACAGATCCATGAGAAACCATATACATACGGACCGACATACGGACTTAATAAAGCGAAATAGTTCGAGAAAATAGATCGGATCAAAGTAGTCGGATTATCGAACGAGTGTGCGAAATTGTCCCGGATGTCGGACTAATATCAAGATTCGAGAAGATAGATCATAATACGTATTAGTTAGCGGACGAAACATAATTAAGAAGTACCCGCCATGAAGAACGAACGGAAATAAATCGATTTGAGCCATACAGGGAGTATCAGGGTTTTGTGGGCCCACTTCGGACCCGATCACAATGATATACATAAATAATAGATAATAAACCTTAGGGAGTCGTCCAATAATCATTATAAGGTGTTCCAACTCCGTTTATGGAAGTTACATACATATAGTTTGTTTCGTCGACAAAGGTAAAAAGAATAATTCAATCTTACTAAATGATTTTGGGCTATTTTCAATCTCGGAATTCCGTGAAGTCGCGAGCGTTCGAGGCTTGTTTTCAAGTCCAACATACTCAGAACATGCTAAAGAATAAAGGGCAAGACTTTACATACCTTTGTTGTGCCTTACGCTCGTCCAATTTCAATTCCTGTTTCGTCACAAATCTGCAAATGGTCATCTTTACCAGTTACTATTCATGAGAGTTAACACTTCAACCTGGGGCTTATACTTAGCTACCGAAATTTCGGCAGCACCTCCCCTATAAATGTGACACCCCCGAGATTCAACTCGGCTTAAACTAACCAACAACAAGCCAACAACAACACTAACAACAACAATTAATCGATGCCTGCATTCCGACATAATGCAATAATTCTCACTTCGACTTCATACTTTCAAATCAATACCAACTCAAACCATTAAACCTTTATTGAGATCATAAGAATCATAACGACACAACTAACATATCAAACAAAACAATTCATCTTCATTTCAATTTTTCCATAGGTCACGGCCAACCTTTAATTTTTCCAACTTCCGTCGAATTCATTCAACTTTCATTTCCAATATGAATTCCATCATAATTACAACTAGAACACAACATAAAATTCAACACATCTTCAATACACAACCATGCACATGCACGGCTACATATACACACACACACGGCTTCACACACTACAATTCACAACACACAAATTCTTCATACTTCTCATTTGTTTCATAAGACCATAACAACATAATCAACATGCTAACAAGTTTAACAATTTTCCTTCATACAACCACCATATTCCACGGCTACAACGCACTCACACACATGCACGGCTAACACACTCACAAACACAATTCCATGATTTCCATACCATTCCACTTATTCTAACATCCATAACCCTTCCATAACATGAAAGAAAACATGAAATTCTTACCTTTTCCAATAGTTTCTCCTTGCCAAAACAAGCACTCCCTTGACTTGAAAATTATACCAACTTGTAGAGCACCTTGAACTTGTTACTAATCCAAAAAGAACCAAATTTTTGAATGAAAACTAAAGCTCCAAGAATTTTTTCTTCTTTTTCTTTCTTTCTTTTTCTCTAGGGCCGAATGGCCTCTTCTCTCTTTTTCTTGATTTTTTTTGATTTTTCTTGAAATTTCTAGAGAGGAGCCTATATATATATAGTTGCCCCTTTAATCTCACATGCATGGCACATGGAAAAATTTCATTAACTTGGTGGGTTGGGCCTAGGTTGGCCGGCCACCCCTTCTCTTTGGGCCTTGATTTTCTTATCTTTTTTTTTTAGCCCAATTAACTACAAATCTTGTTTTGTAATTCCCGAAATAAATTTCCAAAATTCCAAGTTTGCCCTTAGGCCATCTCCATTGTTTCCGCATTCAAGTTTCCATAACCGGCATACACACATTAAGGAAAAATTCCAAACATAACCTTATTCCTTGTAAGTCAAGGTTACTTCCAAACTTTCGAATACGCAAAAATGCCGGATGTAACAATAACCTTTTTTAAATTGGCCATTATTCAATTCTCACAATTTCCTCTCAAAGTCATCCATAACCATGGTAGTCACCCAACATCATATTCATTCACATATCATGCTTCTCCTACATTCTTATTATTATTATTTATGACAAGATTATACTCATAATGTCTCAAGAGCTATGATTCATATCAGCTATTATTCAAGAACACCCTCACTTCCACATTTAAGCTCTATATTCTACCTTCTTCCATAATCCAAGTCTTTCAACCCCTCAATATTCCAAATAATATGAAATGATCATAAAACTTACCTTTTATTATGTAGGAATGAGTTTTGGATGGAGTTTCCTCACTTGGAGAAAACCCTAACTTCCATTCAAAGAGATTTCTTGACTCCAAGCAACCCTAGAGAGCTTCTTGCACTTGATTTCCTTGGATTAATGATATTGATCTTTGATTTCCTTTGAATTCTTGTATATGAAATGTATGGAATGTTCTAGAGACTTGGAGAGAAGTGGAGAAGTGGAAAGAATGAGAAAATAAAAGTGGGAACACATTTATATACTTGAAAATGCTCAGCCCGCCGGGACTTATACAGACGTTTATGCGGTCCGTATAACATTGTATGGTCCATATAAATGTCCGTATTTCACCATCAGGGAAAACATGATTTCTGTTGGGTTATACAGACCCTTGTACGGACCGTATAAAGTTATACGGACCGTAAAGTGGTCGTATAACTCTGTTTTCCTAAATTTATTTCCGTCGTTTCGTTTGATCTCCAATCCTTATGGAACCTTCCTAACACTTGATTAACACTTCATTAATAACTTAAGGAGCATTGTAACTTTTCCTCAAGATATCATTAGATCACTGTTAACTCAGGACTTGTAACCCTCTTACAAAACACGACTTGTACTTGATATTCTTCAACAACTTTCTTCTCTTGCCTCAAACGCCTTTGGAATCTTAATGAGAACCGTTAAGTAACCTTTCTTACTCATGGGGACATCGTATTCATCTCACCCTGCGTTAGTCTATCCACCGCATAATGACATGAAATATTTTGAGGTGTAACAGATACCAATAGATATACGTAGTTTCTTCGGTCTAGCTGGTTATTAATGTCACACCCCGATCTCACTAAGGTGTGATGGGCACCCGACCCCGTAATCGGAGCCGAGCGAACCCGCTGACTCTTACTACGTACTAGTTTTTTTTTTTTTCTCGAATCACTACGTCAAGTATACATAATAAGATTGCTAAAATACTCCTTTGTTGCTTTTAAATCGAATGAAACATATTCAACTACAAAACTCATATCATAGTACAACCGACTCCCGAAACCCACGACCGTGTCCGCAAAGTCTCTATCTTCGCACAAGACATCATGGCGCATGACTGACTCGGCGACACTCCAACAAATGGAATTTGCCAACTTCGCTGAAACATCTTCTATAATGGCTTCTAATCAATCCGGGGCGTACCGCGGCACGAAACGCAGCCCCCCCCGAAAAAGAGGGGTCGACGAGCATTGTACTAAGTATGTAAGGCATGAAAAGTAACACATAAGGGATATAGGACATGTCTCGTGAAAGAGAGTATCAGACATAATGAGACATATCATGTAAAGCATAAGTAACAACCGAATGGATACCGTGAGAAGTCAGACACGTAAGTATGAGTGCCTCTTAAGGCGGAATCATACATGCTTATCTTTTAACGTGCGGCCCGATCCATATACTATCGTGCCGAATACATGCACCCCGATCCATATACATCATTAGCCCGCGTCCGGACAATCCATTTGTATATACAAGAACGTATTCTTTCTTTGAAAACATCTCATTTTCATATATAAGAAAATAGAACATACCATATTCTTGGCGTCGGCTCCACACGAATTTACCCGCTTGTCCTAAACCATCCGCGTCCGGACGATATCATATCATTCTCCAATCAATCGGGTTTGCTCCCCTTTTTCCCATCTTCCCCATATACATATATATACATATACGTATACTTATACCTATCATCATGTCATAAACGTCAGAGCCTTGAAGAAAAGACATGTATTTAAGGCGAGACTAACAACCTCCGATTACATTATGAAATAGTCGAACTTTTGCCACGCAATAGTACTATAAGGCGAGACCATCAATGAAGGATAACATTTTGGGAAATCTTAAAACGGGATCATAACATATCCATATACGGGACTTTTAACATAGCCATTATACAAAAATAGCCTAGCAATTCACATCGTCATGTTCGTCATAGTAAGAACATATCCTTGATATACTCATCATAGACATCTTCTCATATCTGGCGTCGTCCTTGTCACCATAAAATCATAGTCGTCCTTTAGTCATAAAAACTTTTAAAATCGTAAGGCTTAGTTTTTTTGGAGAAATGAATATTTTTTGAAAACGTTTATAAACCTTTAAGAAGAAAAATCATGTTTTGAAATCATAATTTCTAACTTTGAAATTAAGGACGTCATGGGAGCATTTATAATATTTCGTTATGTGATTCATGCCATAGAAAGAAGAGGTTTAGCCTTAACATACCAACGCCGCGCCTTACTAGCTACGCTTATTCGTCCAACTTGTTAGTCTACATTCAAAAAGATCGACACTATCGTTAGATTCATCGACATATACTTGTCTTAACCTTTTCAAGTACATTCACTTACGGGTCCGCCGAGATTTCGTAGATCTCCCCCCGTAAATATACCACCCCGAGAATATGGCTCGCCCAATTTACCTATTGACAACAATCCGAGAATTCAACTCGGCCGAACTAACAACAATGCCAACAATCTCACTACAACATTCCATTCATATTCAATTCAATACAATTCAATTCAATTCAATTCAATTCAATTCAATTCACATAATCTTTCAACAACTCAATCAACATGTTACTTTACCCGAACCTTTCAATTCCACACCCACCATACATTTCATTATCGTTCATATTCATTAACTTCAACCACATTCTTTGTTTTGCATCACACAATCCATCACGACGACAACTAAAATGTCAAATTACGTTAATTTACATTAGCTTACCAAACACTCACCATTCGGCCACACCTACTTCTTTACATATTTTCATATATTTCCTTCCATCTTTACACATTCCAACACAACACAAGACTAAGTAAAATTAGTTCATTCATCCCATGCAACACAACACACACACGACCAACTCATACAATACGACACACAACACAACACACGGCTAAACTTGGCATGCACAACCATTCGTAATATAACAATCCATCATGCTAAATAAATTAATTCATCACTTTCATTTTACACTACATGTACACGGCCACACAACCCAACCCCCCTAACTTCACGAAATTCATTCATTCTACATATCACAACATGTATAAACACCTACCAAACATGTAAAGAAGCTCAAGCTCACCTTCTTTCATCTATAGTTTCCACGGCTAGAACCCTTCAAGGCCACAACGAACGATTGATTTGCTCCAACAACTATTCCACATCGTAGAGGGCCTCCTAATTAGTAGAAAACTAGAAGGAAAAACAATCTTGCCATGATCAACTTTCAAGGGCAGTTCGGCCAACCCTTGGCCGTAACTCCCTCTTTTTTTTTTTTTTTGTTTTGCTTATTCTTTCTTTCTTCTCTACTTTCTTCAATTAAAGATGACCACACACATGTATATATACACTTATTTCCCATGCACATGACCCCCACATGGCCGGTCAAGCCTCTTTTTTTCTCCAAATTTTTCTAGATTTTTCTTTGTCTTTCCCTCCAAGTTTCTTCATATTTCTAGAATTTTTCTTTAAATGAAAAGGATGACAAATTCCCTTGCCTTGTCATCTTTTAATAACATGTAATAGCCATCCATGTGGCCATGGCCCACACCCCTGTGGCCGGCCACTTATGGCTATTTTCATAAAATGGCCAACTTTCTATAAATAACTTTTGGTCCAAAATTTTCCTTAATGTCTCCCTCTAACATGATTCACAAACAACTTACGTCTTAAAACAAAGTCGAAAAATGATCTTGTCCTTAACTTCCCGTAATTAGCTCGGAATATCCAAAAGTACAAAATGCGAGGTGTAACATCCTTCCCCTCTTTGGAACATTCGTCCTCGAATGTTCAACTAGCCCTCCGGGATCCCATAAGCACCTCGGGAAAGCTCCCTTCCTTGTAGCTATCGCCTACAGTTCATCCATCGACTCCTCAGTCCGACCATAGTCGCGTTTCGTCTGTTTTCGACACTAATTCTATGTTGGCAACTGGCTTAAACCATCGTTACATCTTCCCGTAATGTACCCAAAAGATCACATCTGCATTGTTCTTGCTAAACCTTCGCCCTTCTTACCAAATACTTACTTAGTCTCGCTCCTAGCGTACCAATGCTTGGAGGTGGTTTCACTATCCCTGTACCACTTGTATAACACATGTTCAGCCTCAAACATGGTCCTTTCGTCCTCTAATTTGTCCTGCTCTGCCTATCTTGGTCACACTAAAAGTCATTTGTTACCTTTCGTCATATTTCTTTCCTTTCCCTTAATCATTCTTGGGTTCCTCAGTTCCGTCCATCAGGGATTTCCCATTCCTTCTTCTTTATTACTTACAAATTGCTATAGTATTAGCGAACAACTCCGTAGCAGACATTTTTGCCTTTGATTTAATACAGCTTCGCTATCCCTCACACTTCTCCTTAAGTTATTTCATACCACTCTCTTGTCATGTTCTCCTTCTTCACGCGTCATGTCATCCAAGGTTTCTACAAAACTCCTCACCTTCTTAGTTACCGTCCTGACTTTTATCCACTTGTTACTGATCTCCGGTCTTACTAACTTATCTCAATGGGGAGGGGGCCATTTGTGGCTCAGGCACCTATCTCAAACGCATTACCGTATCAACCGTTCTTGTCTCATCCTTACATTTCTCTCACCGTTTCCCCCTTTTGGGGCGCACCCATACCATTAACTATTTATACTTCGCTCATATCCTCATTCCCAATCTCAATCTACAGTGGAATAATAACAGCTTACTTGGCAACACTTATACCATTACTCTTGCTATCACTCGAACTTCGGTACCCTTACCGATTAATGCCTTTGTACCGTAACTTCGGTTGGCGAGATTCATACGTCCACCGATACCATCATGTTTGGGATATTCTACACCTTATGTACACATATTCAATTACTACTAAATAGCCCACAAAATACGTCCAAACGTCGTTCAAGCCTATCCTAGTTCTAGTGGCCGTGACACACTTTCTATCCCTTTTCCGAACGAATCCGCCTTGTCCTACGCGTCTTCTTTATGAGATTTTCCCGCCTCATCCCGCATACTATAGTTTTCTCAGATTACTCTAATCACTCATTTGTTTTCCTTTCCGGATATAGAATTCTTACATACTTTCCTGGGGTCACCCATCCTCCCACCTCGGGCACGCTTAACCCCGAAACTTACAAATTTGTTACCTTAACGTCATATTTTTGGCGTCTACTTCCTCGTATACCCTTTATTACCTGGTCTAGAGCCACTCGAAACTCTGTAGCCCGAGGTATTTTCGTGACACGTCCTTTTGTAATTACGGTTTTGCCCTTTTCGCTTCCGAATGTTCACCTTCCACCCGCGTGCATAACTACTTCTTGTCCTCGGCCTCTGTGTTCCCAAGGGTAGTGATCGCACCTTCGTTGTCGTGCCAAATCCATAACCCTTCTTGAAACGTCGCATCTCGCTTATTGCCTCGTTTATCGTATTTCGCGCTTTCTTCCCCGTTAGACAAATCCATTCCTCGCATCTCCTTTACCATGCCTACCATTTTCGAATTTGTGCGTCACAAATATCGATAACACCTCACGGAACATACGCCTTACGACGCATTCCGCCATCCAGTTGCTTCCAATTTTCAGACAGTAATTACGTTAGGACTTACCTCTATGGCCTTCCATACCGTCACTCGCTTTCCATCGTACGTCTAACTTATATGGGGAACTTCATTTTCTTATGACTTGGCTCTATCGCACGATCTTAGATCGAAAGAAGGTCAACAATTCCTAGACGCCCGCAGCCTCCCGTTTATAGATGTGGCCGGCTTCACGACCCATAAACAGACTCGCCCGACACGACTTTCA
>NC_081352.1:11721872-11783177 GCF_029784015.1 Lycium ferocissimum
AAATACTAATCCGAGATCATTCAAATAAGATTCAAGAATGCTTCCAACAATCCACACAATACTCTAAACAACTCAACCATTATACTACCTTACCCGAAACTTCCAAATGCCATAAGAACAACAACAATACATTTCTTTCTTCCAAACTCATGAACTACACCAACAATCTACACATTAGCAACATTATTTTCATAAATACAAAAGACCACATTAAAATCACATTAACCTCCAAATCAGCCCACACGATTACAACTTCAATTTTCAACCATTAAGCCTTCATTTTACAACATAAGATCCACAACACAACATCCTAAACATACAAAATGAAATTAGTCCTTCACTCCTACACCACACTACTTATACACGGCCACAACACAACAATTACATCTTCAACTCGAATCATTCAATGCCTTCATTCTCATCACATAATCCATGACGACAACAACAACCAAAATACTAAGGAAAATCAATTCGCCATAACTTACCAAAAATAGCCCCTACACGGCCAACATCAACATACATAAATTCCATAATTTTTCATCCATTTCTACACACTACAACCACACTCAAACATGCTAAATACAATTAATTCATCATTCCTACACCAAAGCAACATGTACACGGCTACAACTCCCACACCACAATTTCATGAATTTCATTCTTTTCCACATATCACAACATGCACAAACCATTCTCAACATATAAAAAGAGGATTAAACTTACCCTTTTTCACTTTGTTCTTCAACTTGGCTAGGGTTGAGATTTGCAAGAACAAGGGATTTGTTTGCTCCAACAACCACTTCATGTTGCTTAGGACCTTCCAAATAGTTGAAAACCTAGAAGAAATAATTTTTTTGATGGAGATTTTGGACCTTCATTTTGCTCCCTCTTGGCCGAATGGCCTTCATCTTTTGTTCTCCAAGGTTCTCCATTTTTCTAAGTGTTGAAGATGGAAAATATGACTAATTAGTCATCTTACACAAGCTTATATAACTCATCCATGTGTACCATGGCCCACACATGGGTTGGACCAATTAAATTTGGCCACAAAATATGTGGGGACCATTTCCAAGCCACATGGCCAACATGGCCAATTTTCATGATTTACCAACTTTCCAAAATTTTACTTCTAGCCCCAAATTCTCATGAAATGCTTAACTTTCCATAATTCACTTTTAACCTCAAATTTTCCTTATTCCAAATTTACCCTTAACACTCCATACCAATGAAAAGATGAATATGTAACTTTTGCATTAAAACAAAAATCAACAAAATTGAAAATTAAAAGTCTTGTCCATAACTTGTCGCAACCAACTTAGAATATTCCAACGTACAAAGTACGGGGTATAACATTTAAATTCCTCGCTTGACTATATTGATTGGTAAGATGAGACTACATGCTATAGCAATAAAGGAGACCCCCCCTCCCCCCCGAAATTTTTGTAACACCTTACGGGATTAGTTTAACATTCGAGGACGAATGTTCTAAAGGGGGGAAGGATGTTACATCCCGTATTTTCATGCGTTGGAAAGCGTGCGAGTTAAATGACACTAGTAACCGAAATGAGGTTATCCCCCAAGCTTATAAGTGGTTGGAGTAAGTACAGATTTATCATAAGGATTAGAAGTTAAACAAATCGAAGAAAATAAGTTTCGTCAAGATTTTGAAATTTATTTGAGTGAAATAAGGTCCAAGCTATAACATCCCGTATTTTTGGACTAGGAAGTTGAACCGTCCAACGTAAGCTATTTTACTGAGGTCATAGGATTTTGTCATATTCAACCATGAAAATCAAGAACTTGGTATATACAAGGATGAGGTCCCAAAATAATTTAGGACTTAGCAAGTGTGACGATGGTGATTGGGAATAATATTTGGTGCATGTATAAAAAGGCTATGGACTAGAGTTTTACTATATGATTATGATAATGAGTATATGAAGTGTGTTAAAAATGGTTCATGTTTAAGTGAATTGAGATCAACAAATTTATTATGCGAGTAATTGTTTAAGAGGAAGATTATAGTAGAAGTCAAGGAAATAATTGTTAGCTATTGGGTGGATATAATTAATCCACGTAAGCATAGCAAGGTGGCAGCAAGTGGTGATATAATTCATGCATATAATGAGGTGGTGTCAATGCTTAATGTTAGGTATTAAGTGGCATGTATTAAAGGGGCCTACGTGTAAAGAGTTATAGGTGACATTACATTCATTATCTTACTAAATGTTGTTGAGAATGCTATGGAGAAATTAAGCAACATTTAATAACTTCATATTTGGTAGCAGCAACGTCCAGCAAATTAATTTCAAGAGAAATAGATGCAGCAACACGATTTTACCTTTTTAGCAAGCAACATTATTCAATTTTGTTACCGGTTTCGCTCACCGCTTCGATCTCGTTCTACCGTTTTATTGTGCTGTTGAATTCGGGATTTCTTCAAAGCGAAGTAAGATGGAAGAAGAGTAGTTCTTGGCATATAAGGTAAGAAATCCTCTCTCCTAGATGCATTTGATATGTCCAAGTCGTATCTACATGGCTAGATGGAAGAAATACGAAAATTATATCGGAAATCGGATAAATTGGTGTTGTAGCTCGGTGGACTATTTTGGGAGGTTGTTCTTATGAAATTATATGACTGGAAATTAATTAAATAACCTGGAGGTGTTTTTGTTGTTGTTAATATTATTGGGAAAATTTCGAATGAAGATGGGGTTTAAGACTATGTTTAATTGACAAGCCGAGCTTGCCGCTCGCCGCATTATTGTTTAAATTATTGAAACTATTTTTATATTGTTTAGGAGCTGAATCAATGGGATTAATTGTTGATGTTGTTAATATGATTGTTGATGATTTGGCCGAGTTGAATTCTCGGGGTTTGTTGAATTTATAAAAGAAATGCTGTCCGAATTTCTATAAATGACGTGCTAGCTTAGGGTTGGATTCCTAAGTAACTCTAGCGAATGCTTGGCATCTATTGATGTTATTATAGATCTTGGTAAGCCCGAGACTTAAGTTTGGATTAGCTTAAGAAGCGGACGAGGTATGTAAAGCCTATCCTTTCTTTCTTTTGGAATGTCCTATATGTAAGTATGAAACGATATAAGCTTTGGGGTAACTCTATTCATAAGTTCCGAGCATGTTTATGATTCTTATTCACTTCTTGATATTAGAATTCTTAATTTAGTCGAGCTACTGCCCTCGAGTCTTCTATATGATTGGAAGGTAAATGATATATAAAAGTTCCTATTCTTAAAAGATTCTGTAACGAATAATGTCCTAAACTCTCATAAGTTATCTCGTATTAATTTGGTACATGTCTATGATCCCTGAGGCTTTTATTTGATATAGTTCATAATGATATTCAAAGAGTACTGAGTGTGACTATTATCCTGATACTCGAGCGTTGATTAATCTACTTATCTATTGAGTCTCAAAAGATGATTTATATGCATATGGTTGCTCACTACTCTACTCGTGCATGCTGTTATTACTTCTTTCACCGAGTTCCGTGCCGGATATGTTATCGTGCACAGTTTCACTGCATTATTCACCGAGTCCCTCACTAGAGGGCCGGGACACGTTATATGTATATGTATATGATGATATGATGACATGATGATATGATGATACGGGGATGGCGGCCAGGATGGCATATGATGATTCTATTTATCGAGTCCCTCTCTAGAGGGCCGCGACACGTTATATATGCATATGTACAGGATGATTATCTAATTATGTCACTAAGTCCCATAATGAGTTGGGTATGATATTAACACGCATGATTTATGTTTCAAAGGCAAGCCTTGTGGTTTTACGTTATTGTGCTAGTTTTCTATACTCCTTATTTTAGTATGATCCTGTTTACTGTATTTC
The DNA here is from genome assembly GCF_029784015.1 of Lycium ferocissimum. Taxonomy (NCBI): domain Eukaryota; kingdom Viridiplantae; phylum Streptophyta; class Magnoliopsida; order Solanales; family Solanaceae; genus Lycium; species Lycium ferocissimum. The sequence continues at coordinate 11,725,749 of NC_081352.1, forward strand.
ATGATTTACATGCTCAGTACATATTTCGTACTGACCCCCTCTCTTCGGGGGCTGCGTTTCATGCCCGCAGGTACGGACGCTCGTTTTGGTGATCCGCTAGCTTAGGATATCTATTCAGCTATCCTGGAGTGCTCCCTTGTTCTGGAGCCTAGCTTTTTTGGTACAAATCCTTTTTGTTGTATATATGCGTCTGTCCAGGGGTACGGCGGGGCCCTATCCCATCATATGATACTGTTGTTACTCTTAGAGGTCTGTAGACATATGTGTGGGTTGTATATAGTTGCTGTTCAGTTCTGTCTGTATGACTTATGTTTTGGGACGTCCCATTCATAGTGGCAGCCTTGTCGGCTTGCGTATGTATATATGTTTTGGGATATTGTATGTAGTAGCAGCCTTGTCGGCTTGCATGTATATAGTTGGGACGTTCCCACATGTTATGATAGCCTCGCCGGCTTATGTACGATGTTATCTGTTGAGAGTTGTAACCCCTCAGGAGACAGGTTGCTGTGATATGTATATATATGTGACAGTTTTGAGACGACGTCTTGCCTTTTTATATAAGTTCCTTATCATGCTAGTTATGGGCTGATTATAGCTAACAGGTGTGTATACGAGTGTCCAGCTCGGGCACTAGTCGCGGCCTACGGGGTTGGGTCGTGACAAGATCCTTCCAGAATTGTACCTGTAGACGATGTCCAGGTTACTGAGAAGTTGTCCTATGAAGAAATACCCATTGCCATTCTGGATAGGCAAGTTCGTAGACTTAAGACCAAAGATGGAGCCTCAGTTAAAGTCCTATAGAGAAATAATAATAGGGAAGAAATGACTTGGAAAGCCGAGGAAGATATGAGGTCTAAGTACCCGCAATTATTTCCACCTCCAGAAAACGTACAGATAGAGCCACCAGCACCCTCAGGCACGTAATGCTTCTATGAAGGATTTGTTGGTCGTGCGTGACCAGTACAAATATTAATGTGGCGGCCCTGTGAGGCATTGTATATTTTGGGTTATTATAACAGGATGGTAATGATACAATTACAAGGGAAACCCTGGCAAAATTTTCATAGAATTCCTAAGCGCTTAACATTCGAGGACGAATGTTCCTAAGGGGGGAGAAATGTTACACCTCGTAGCTTAGCACGTTAAGAAACGCTAGGTAATAGTCGTTCAATTGGGAACACGGGAGTTGTTGTCGAAAACATACGAGACTATATGTGCTTATCTTATGATTAAGAGGGTTTAAGTTCATGTACTAGGTCATGGAAGGGTTGAGGAATAGGTGAATCAACGAGATTAAGTTATCGAAACTTTGGAGAAAAGTTGAATAAGATTTCGTACAATATTTTTGGTCTAACTTGAGGAGTGAATATCTTTTGGTATATTAAGAGTTTTGAAGTGAATCAAAAGCCTAAAATGAAGTTTAGGAAGTATAGTTTCTAATGCAACAAACCGCGCATCAATCGGACATCGAAATCAACCGTTATGAGCATTTTAAGATGGGCTGTCAGAGCAGGGAATTAACCCTAAGCAAATGCACCATAGGGTGGTGCGAACGTGCAGAGGAAAGCCCAGCAACTCAACGTGAATGTACCACAAGGCAGCGCGATCGCGCTGAGCAAATTTTGAGTCTGTCCAGGCACCCTCATTTCCTATCCAAACACATCCAAACCCTCTCCAAATTTCTAGAAACTTCCACCAACTTTCAATTAACAAATTTTAACGTGAATTAAGTGGAATTCTTCGAATTCAGGTCCGAACGGCATATAGTTACGATTGTAATATCGTATTGTGAGGGATTTTGGCTTGAATCTAAGGTGGATATCAAAGATATCACGGATCTAGCTAGAGTAAGGTATGAATTCTTCATTGTTGGTGTTGATTTAAGTTTAATTACGGAGATAGAACTACTACATGGTCGTATAACAATTCTGTTGGTGGAAATATTTGATAAACATCGTGTGAGATATTATATGGAATACTTATTGTTGTTGTTGTGCTGGTTGTTGATATTGTGATTTCAGGCTAGGGATATAGATAAAGGAGATGCTGCCTTATTTTCGGCAGGATATAAAGTAGTTTAATTTGAAAGCTCAGCATAAGCATACGACGATAAGTCTAACGATAGTATGAATTCTTTCAAATATAGATTTAAGAGCTCGGAAGGATAAGCGTTGGTAGTAGGTGATCGAACAGGTATGTTAAGGCCAGTCCCTTTCTTTCCAAAGGCATGATTCCTTTCTTGTGAACCCATAAACATTTTTTAAAATGTCCTTATTCCCAAAAGCTAGAGATTCATGATTTTGAAATTTTCTTATGACTCTAAAGATGAGTATGCTTTTATGTTGACAGTGATGATGTTGATGATCTTATTTCTAGAAAATCTTTCCTGAGGAATGGAAGGATGTAGTGGTATTCGAATTCGAAAATCCAAAGCTTATGACTGTAATGCTATTATGAGGTTATCGAGTTTATTTCATAATTTTCTTGTTGTCACTCATTGTTGACTGATCTCACTTCATGTTACTTGTTCCTTTAAGGTGATATATAGTGATGATGATTGTTCCATAGTATAAGTCGGAGGTCACCGACCTTACGTCACCCCGATAAAGTAGTGGCTCTTATTCGGGTTATCATGCACGCTATGAATATAATATATGCGTAAAGCTGTTTTGTGATATTACCGAGTCCTATTATCTCATTATACTTATGTATTGCTCTCATTCTCATTCTTCATGCATATATATATATATATATATATATATATATATATAAATAAAAGGCACATTTGATAGTGGGTGACGATGTGGCCTTTGTTGCGACGTTTATATGTATAAGGCGTATTTACCAGGTGGTGACAATGTGGCATTTGTTGTGGCGTTTATATATATAAGGAACATTTGACAGGGGGTGACGATATGGGCTTGGTTGTGGCATTCCTATAGACATATCTATGTTTCCTGATATATAGTCATATGGACACATTCAGATGCACACATTCACTGGCATGTCTCAACTGTCTTCCATGATTTTATGTACATGTTGATTTTATGCCTTACATACTCTGTACATTATTCGTACTGATTCCCCTATTGTCCGGGGGGCTGCGTTCGTGCCCGCAGGTTCAGATAAGTGGAGAGGCGGTCCAGCTTGATAGGACTTCCACCCCACAGTAGTCAGTGCGCTCCATTCGGTCCGGGGCTGCACTTTTCTTTTGGTATGCTATGTTGACTTTTGTATTTGGGTATGACAGGAGCCCTGTCTCGTCCTCTTTACAGCTTTTACTCCATTAGAGGTCTGTAGACAAATGTACATAGTTGGGATGTATGTAGCGATGACGGCTCTTATTTTGTTGCACAACATGTGTAGCGACCCAGTCAGCTCGCACTATTATTTTCAGTACATATATATATATATATATATATACATATATATATATATATATATACAAATGATTTCGAGTTATTAATACAGAGTTTTGATGCCGTTCTTTTGCGTTAGTATATTTCAGACATGGGCCATATATGGGCCACCCTATTGTTCAGTAAGCCCCAGGTACCAGTAGAGGGGTGCTTGGTCATCTGTGGTCAAGCACTCGTCACGACTCATCGATTGGGTTGGTGACAAGGATAGTGATTCTATTATGGCTAATTGTGTAGCCTTTTCATGATATTGTTAGTGTGCCCATGCGTGGTACTTTGATATTGATTTGATTATTGATATTGAACTCATACATTGCATGCATTCTCATCCTGTATGGTATACTGTTGATACATTGATGATACTTCAGGAAACACTGTTATGTGCTGGGCTCAGTTGGATGAGAGTGACTTGAGGACCAATGTCCGATGTTTATCCCAGACTCTAGGATGAGTGGTAGCGATTGCCGAGGTTGTTATCGAAGTCGTGAGGTAGCGATTATTGAGGTTGTTGCCAGAATCGTGAGGTACATGGACTTCGTGGGTCCCCCATGGGTTGTGCTACCGAGATGTAATGTTTCATCAACGGAGTACATATGTACGGTGCATATGCATTGCATTCAGATTCCATACATTATTGCATTGTACTATGGCTTCTATTGTGGCGTACTTGTGATATACGGATTTAGATTAGTATATTGAGACTTGACACATTTGAGTTTAGATGCTATAACATAGCTGATGATGTGTACTTGGTTACTGGCTCGTGTTTGACTTATAGCTTATTGATTTACCTGTTTATCTTACTTTATTGCCTTGATATATGTTAGCTAATCTTAGTCGGCCTATGATACCTGCCAGTACTTGTTGTTTGTACTGACCTGCACTTACTGCATTCTTTTATGAATGCGGAGTTCCAAGTGGGTTCGACCTCTACACCTCGTGGCTGATAGCTGTTCGAAGATATGCTGATTCGAGTGTTCAGGGTGAGCAAGAGGACGTTCGCTGCCTGAAGATTCCTCTATCTACTATGTCTTTATTTTCGTTCTAAGACATACTTTTGAGACCATTGATGTATATTTATTAACTTCAGACTTGTGGTATCTACTTAGAGGCTCTTGTATAGTTAGACCAAACTCTGGGTGGATTTGATATATTTCCTTACTTCCATATGTTTCTATATCATTAACGTCAGACTTATATATTTTTATCTCTTTCGCTTATTTATTTATTTTTTAAATATTTTTGGGTTAAGGGTTCGCTTACTGAGGTGAAAAGATAAGTGCCCACGCGACATAGCAAAACTGGGTCGTGCCAAATTTTTATTAGAGCCCTAGGTTACCGGTCTATAATACAAGAGTGTGTCTAGTAGAGTCTTATGGATCAGTACGATGAGCTCTGTACTTATCTACAAGAGGCTATAGGACATTTAGGAAACTTCACTTTCTTTCATTCTTTTGTGCTACTTTATTCTAATTAGTATCTGGAACAATCAAATTGGTATCTGACTCTTATCTCTTCTCTCACAAATGGTGAGGACTCGAGCTACGATAGCCCGAGACGAGGTGCTAGAGCCAACAGCTACGGCTAGCACCATAGCGCTGTTACATCCGGCATTTTTGCGTATTCGAAAGTTTGGAAGTAACCTTGACTTACAAGGAATAAGGTTATGTTTGGAATTATTTTTCTTAGTATGTGTATGCCGGTTATGGAAATTTGAACGTGAAAACACCGGAGAAGGCCTAAGGGCAAATTTGGAATTTTGGAAATTTGTTTCGGAATTACAAAATAAGAATTATGAAGAATTGGGCTTAGCAAATTAAGAGAAAAATTGAGGCCCAAAGTTGTGGGGTGGCCGGCCAAGTGGCTAGGCCCAACCCATGGGTTTAATGAAATTTTTCCATGTGCTTGATTAAGTATAAAAGGTCAACACCTCTAGAATTTTCAAGAGAAACAAAACAAGACAAAGGAAAATCAAGAAAAAAAGAAGAGGAGGAATTCGGCTAGAGAGAAAGAAAGAAAAAGAAAGAAAGAAAAATTTTTTGGAGCCAAATCCTTGGTTCAAAAATTCATTTCTTGTGAGATTATTATCAAGTGCAAGAGCCTCTACAAGTTGGTATAATTGGTTTGGCAAGAAACCATCTTTGGTGGCAAGTGGAAGAAGTGAGAAAAAGGTAAGAATTAATGCATTTTCTTATGTTATGATGGTTGGTTAATGTTGTAATATGTAGAAATGAGAAGAAACTATGAAAATATGGAAGTTTGCATGATAGGTGTTCATGCATGTATAGGGCCGTATGTGTGTGTGTTTGTACAAATGAGATGTGTTGAATTTCATGTTGTATTCTAGTTGTGTTCATGAAGGAATTCATCTTGTAAATGAAAGTTAAAAGAATTTGATGGAAGTTGGAAATTATAGTAGTTGGCCGTGAGTTATGGAGCCATTGAAATGAAAATGAATTAATTTGTTTGTTATGTTAATTGTGTCGTTAAGGGCCTTGTGAAGTGGGTGGAAGAATAACGATTTAAGTTAACACGAAGAATTGGTTTTTAAGTTGTTATCGGAAAGTATGCGATTCTACCATAGTTTATGTAATTATGGAAATGAAAGGATAAGATGCAAATTATGATAGTTGTTAATGGAATTGAAAAGTAAAAATATGTCTTGGAAGTTTATGTTGAAATTTGGAGGTTTTGAGTGGATTATGATTTTGGTGGAAAACTTGTATATTTTGTATATTATTTCGTAAAATGATATGGAAGGTTTCCGAAATGATCTTGTTGGGTTGATGAATATGAAAAGGGTCAATGTTGGTTTGAGAATGCAAAGTTAGTTGGAAGTTATTGCTTTATGAAGGAAGTAGACTAATTATGTCATATTGCGATTTGTAGCGATCGTTGTGATTGTTGATGTTGTGTTGACTTGTTGTTGGTTATTCTGAGCCGAGATAAATTCTCGGGGCGTCATATTTATAGGGGAGGTGCTGCCGAAATTTCGGTAGCCAAATACTAGACCAAAGTTGAAATGTTAGCTTTCATGAATAGTAACTGGCAAGAGTGACCATTTGCAGATTTCTGACGAAATTGGAAGTGAAGCCAAGCGAGCATAAGGCGTAATTGAGGTATGTGGGGCCTTCCCTATTCTTTCTTGGCATGTTCTGAGCATACTAGGCTTGGAAGCGGGCCTTGATTGTGCTCCTGCGTCTCATAATATAAGACTGAAAATAGCGTCAAATTGTTCAGTACAATTGAACCTGTTCCTTCACAAATTATCGTCGAAATGGTTTGAATGCATGAAACCTTCCCTAATGGACCCGGATTGTTCTAACGCTCATAAATGATTTCATAAAGTCTATGATCCATAATTTATGTCCGCCGCCTCGACTTGACCCGAGGTGGGCCCACGTAATCCGAGACCTCTTGCTATGATTTTAATTGACTTATTTCTATATAATGTTAAAGAAATCTTTTGATTATGGTACCGTGTCGAACGATGAATATGATGAGTCCATAATATGCTTTGACATGTGTTATGATTCTAGAAATATGATCTGAAGTAAGCAGTCGTGCCATCCCCAAAAAGGACATACATATATCTATACGAGTATCGTCCGATTTCCTTGAAATGATATGTCATGTGTATTGCTCCGTTTAAGAACGATCATTCTGAATCTTTTGTAAGTCCCATGATATGTTTGCTACGTACGAATAGTCTCAAAAGCTCTGATTTGATACAATCCGTCATGACATCCGAAAGGTACGTATTATGACTATTTATGTGATTTGTCTGTTGAGTCTGGACTTTTATGCATATGTTTCTGCACTACTCTGTTCGTGCAAGCTATGATATGTCTTTTCACTGAGCCGGGCCGGACATGTTCTCGTGCGCACTTCTTTGTATTATTCACCGAGTCCCTCGTACTTGCGGGCGGGACACGTTATCTGTTCATGATTATGATGTGATGATACGGGGATGGTGGCCAGGATGGCTCATGATTATTATTCACCGAGACCCGCAGTAGAGGGCCGGGACATGTTATGTATATATGATATATGATTCCGACATGCATGATTCCACATTACCGAGTCCCTTAATAAAGGGCCGGGACACGTTGTCTGTATATAAAATATGATTTTGTTATGCATGATTTCACCTACCGAGTCCCTTAACAGAGGGCCGGGACACGACATATGTTCACATGATATTACATGATCGATATGCATTACTTATCTTTTGGCACTATGTTTTTTTGAGGTCTCGGACAAGGTATTACCTTTTGTACTTCAGATTCTAATCAGAGTTCCGTCTGTTATGTTCCTGTACTCCTGTCTTTGATTATGCTTATACTTGTTACCTTTCCGCTTTACATACTCGGTACATTTTTCGTACTGACCCCCTATTCTTCGGGGTCGCGCTACATGCCCGCAGGTACGACGCGCCGCGTGATACGCCGCCAGTTTAGGACATCAGTCTGCTGTTTGGAGAGCTCCTTTGATCCGGAGCCGATACTTTTGGTATATATATCTTCTGTCGTCTGTTTGTTCTGTATATATATGATCATTTGGGTACGGCGGGGCCCTGTCCCGTCTTCTGATTCTGCTCTGTATACTAGAGGCCTGTAGACATAAAGAGTGGGTTATGGTCCTATCTGTACAGTCTGGGTATGTGTTATGTGTTTGGGCGGTTATCCACCGCGGCAGCCTTGCCGGCTCGCCTATACGTGTGTATATGAATATGTTGGCCCTGTGTGGCCTTTGTTGGTATTTTCTGCGTGCAGGTTAAATTTTGGTTAGTAAGACAAACAGAGGAAACTCTGCCCAAATTTTTCCAAATACTTGAGTTACTATTTTTGAGCTTTTGGTACGTACGGGTGCCCAGGTCGGACACCAGTCGCGGCCCACGGAGTTGGGTCGTGACAAAAGTGGTATCAGAGCGGTCGGTTCTCGGAATGTCTGCAGGCCGTGTCTAGTAGAGTCTTGTTTATCGATGTGATGGGCCCCACATCTATAAACGAGAGGCTACAGGACATCTAGGATGTTATGTTACCCTTTCTTGGAATCTTAGATCGTGCGATAGAGCTGTATGTAATAGGATGGGTCCTCCTAACGAATTGCTGTATATACAGCGAGGCTCCAAAAGAGCGGCAATGTCAGTATTTTGGGAGATTATTTCTGACCCTCTCCTTGCAGGTGATTGTAGGTTGATAAAGATGAAGAGGGCAGCGTCTGACGATGGGGATGGGGGTGACAAAAAGGCCCCCAGGATGTCACCGGGGCCAAGTAGACGAAGCCCCAGCTATTCGATCGAGACTGATCCTTCGGAGGATCCTGCGACGATCCCTCCGGAGTCTGCGACCCCCAGTGAGGAGGATCCCCCAGAGAGCAGCTACGACACGGATCCGTCGAGTATGGAGCGGGGGCACGGGGAGAGGAGCTCCCCGACATTGTGCCGGTCGCTCCTATGGTGGAGCACTATGTTCCGCCGGCTTCTTCGGTGAGCGTTACGCCATATTCCGGCCCTTTATCCCGGTCATCGGTGAACCGAGAGTCGCCGGACCACCTATACCTCTCGGATTCGGACGAGGTGGGTGACGAGAGGAGCACCCCTCGCTCTATAGCTTACTAGATCGGTGGAGCGCGGCTCGTCCACAGGTATACGAGTATTTGTTGAAATTTGTTCTATATATGTGTATTTGTTGCATAATTGTGTAGTTTGGACCGGGGCGGGACCCGCTACGAAAATTTCTGAAGAAAATTTATTAAGGCGCTGAACTGCCCTAAATTACGTGGCAAAGATCGTGTGGGGCATTTGACGCGGTGATATTGCCGATAACGCATCAAAATGCATAGAAGTTTTGAAGTTAAGCGTGCTAAGACTAGAGCAATCCTGGGATAGGTGACCCCCTGGGAAGTACGTCAAGAATTTGTCACAAATATGGATATGGAGATTAAATGAGAATTTGGAGTAACTTAAGTGGAATTTGAGTATGTGGAGTGATTAGAGATCCAAAAAGGGCAAATTTGAATGGCGATTGGAAATGTTTGCAAGTAGGATGACAAGGAAATCTCCGTAAATTCCTGAAGTATAGTAAAGGTAATTCGACTCTGATTGCGATTCTGTACGCCACGTTTCTACACCCCTGTGCTTCTGAACCCCATTACGCTTCTGTCTAATATGCCTTTGTACGTTCGACTCCGATCACAATTCTGTTCGATATACCTCGATACGTTTGATCCTGATTTCAAATCTGTCCGATAAATCTCTATACGTCTGACTCCGAATACAGATCTGTCTGACATACTCCTATGCCTTTGACTCTGACTACGAACTTGTTCGATGTAATCCGATATACCTGACTCTGAATATGGGTTTGTCTGATATACTTCTGTGTGTCTGGTTCTGATCATGAATCTGTTCTGTATGACGTATGATTACGATTCTGTCTGCTACGTTTCTGTACTTCTGATTCCGGATACGATTTCATTTGACATACTTCTGATCTTCCAGCTCTGACAAATATTCTGTTCACCCTATATCCGATTTAAAATCGTGTGGACCACTAGATTGGGATTTCGAACAGCCCCAATACTGCGATATCGGAAAATGATAGAAGGATTTGGAAAGTGAAGGCTTTTACAATTACTTCGATCAAGTGTGAGTATGTGATTGGCAGGAAGACCTTTCCCCGAAGTGTTTGTAAAACCTATAAGGCTAATTTAACATTCGAGGACGAATGTTTTAAAGGGGGGGAGGATGTTACATCCGGCATTTTTGCGTATTCGAAAGTTTGGAAGTAACCTTGACTTACAAGGAATAAGGTTATGTTTGGAATTATTTTTCTTAGTATGTGTATGCGGTTATGGAAATTTGAACGTGAAAACACCGGAGAAGGCCTAAGGGCAAATTTGGAATTTTGGAAATTTGTTTCGGAATTACAAAATAAGAATTATGAAGAATTGGGCTTAGCAAATTAAGAGAAAAATTGAGGCCCAAAGTTGTGGGGTGGCCGGCCAAGTGGCTAGGCCCAACCCATGGGTTTAATGAAATTTTTCCATGTGCTTGATTAAGTATAAAGGGTCAACACCTCTAGAATTTTCAAGAGAAACAAAACAAGACAAAGGAAAATCAAGAAAAAAAGAAGAGGAGGAATTCGGCTAGAGAGAAAGAAAGAAAAAGAAAGAAAGAAAAATTTTTTGGAGCCAAATCCTTGGTTCAAAAATTCATTTCTTGTGAGATTATTATCAAGTGCAAGAGCCTCTACAAGTTGGTATAATTGGTTTGGCAAGAAACCATCTTTGGTGGCAAGTGGAAGAAGTGAGAAAAAGGTAAGAATTAATGCATTTTCTTATGTTATGATGGTTGGTTAATGTTGTAATATGTAGAAATGAGAAGAAACTATGAAAATATGGAAGTTTGCATGATAGGTGTTCATGCATGTATAGGGCCGTATGTGTGTGTGTTTGTACAAATGAGATGTGTTGAATTTCATGTTGTATTCTAGTTGTGTTCATGAAGGAATTCATCTTGTAAATGAAAGTTAAAAGAATTTGATGGAAGTTGGAAATTATAGTAGTTGGCCGTGAGTTATGGAGCCATTGAAATGAAAATGAATTAATTTGTTTGTTATGTTAATTGTGTCGTTAAGGGCCTTGTGAAGTGGGTGGAAGAATAACGATTTAAGTTAACACGAAGAATTGGTTTTTAAGTTGTTATCGGAAAGTATGCGATTCTACCATAGTTTATGTAATTATGGAAATGAAAGGATAAGATGCAAATTATGATAGTTGTTAATGGAATTGAAAAGTAAAAATATGTCTTGGAAGTTTATGTTGAAATTTGGAGGTTTTGAGTGGATTATGATTTTGGTGGAAAACTTGTATATTTTGTATATTATTTCGTAAAATGATATGGAAGGTTTCCGAAATGATCTTGTTGGGTTGATGAATATGAAAAGGGTCAATGTTGGTTTGAGAATGCAAAGTTAGTTGGAAGTTATTGCTTTATGAAGGAAGTAGACTAATTATGTCATATTGCGATTTGTAGCGATCGTTGTGATTGTTGATGTTGTGTTGACTTGTTGTTGGTTATTACGAGCCGAGATAAATTCTCGGGGCGTCATATTTATAGGGGAGGTCTTTGCCAAATTTCGGTAGCCAAATACTAGACCAAAGTTGAAATGTTAGCTTTCATGAATAGTAACTGGCAAGAGTGACCATTTGCAGATTTCTGACGAAATTGGAAGTGAAGCCAAGCGAGCATAAGGCGTAATTGAGGTATGTGGGGCCTTCCCTATTCTTTCTTGGCATGTTCTGAGCATACTAGGCTTGGAAGCGGGCCTTGATTGTGCTCCTGCGTCTCATAATATAAGACTGAAAATAGCGTCAAATTGTTCAGTACAATTGAACCTGTTCCTTCACAAATTATCGTCGAAATGGTTTGAATGCATGAAACCTTCCCTAATGGACCCGGATTGTTCCTAACGCTCATAAATGATTTCATAAAGTCTATGATCCATAATTTATGTCCGCCGCCTCGACTTGACCCGAGGTGGGCCCACAGAATCCGAGACCTCTTGCTATGATTTTAATTGACTTATTTCTATATAATGTTAAAGAAATCTTTTGATTATGGTACCGTGTCGAACGATGAATATGATGAGTCCATAATATGCTTTGACATGTGTTATGATTCTAGAAATATGATCTGAAGTAAGCAGTCGTGCCATCCCCAAAAAGGACATACATATATCTATACGAGTATCGTCCGATTTCCTTGAAATGATATGTCATGTGTATTGCTCCGTTTAAGAACGATCATTCTGAATCTTTTGTAAGTCCCATGATATGTTTGCTACGTACGAATAGTCTCAAAAGCTACGATTTGATACAATCCGTCATGACATCCGAAAGGTACGTATTATGACTATTTATGTGATTTGTACGGTGAGTCCGGACTTTTATGCATATGTTTACTCGCACTACTACTCGTTCGTGCAAGCTATGATATGTCTTTTCACCGAGCCGGGCCGGGACATGTTCTCGTGCGCACTTCTTTGTATTATTCACCGAGTCCCTCGTACTTGCGGGCGGGACACGTTATCCGTTCATGATTATGATGTGATGATACGGGGATGGTGGCCGGATGGCTCATGATTATTATTCACCGAGACCCGCAAGAGGGGGGCGGGACATGTTATGTATATATGATATATGATTCCGACATGCATGATTCCACATTACCGAGTCCCTTAATAAAGGGCCGGGACACGTTGTCGTATATAAAATATGATTTTGTTATGCATGATTTCACCTACCGAGTCCCTTAACAGAGGGCCGGGACACGACATATGTTCACATGATATTACATGATCTGATATGCATTACTTATCTTTTGGCACTATGTTTTTTTGAGGTCTCGGACAAGGTATTACCTTTTGTACTTCAGATTCTAATCAGAGTTCCGTCTGTTATGTTCCGTACTCCTGTCTTTGATTATGCTTATACTTGTTACCTTTCCGCTTTACATACTCGGTACATTTTTCGTACTGACCCCCTATTCTTCGGGGGGGTTGCGCTACGTACCGCCCGGTACAGACGCGCCGCGTGATACGCCGCCAGTTTAGGGCATCAGTCTGCTGTTTGGAGAGCTCCTTTGATCCGGAGCCGATACTTTTGGTATATATATCTTCTGTCGTCTGTTTGTTCTGTATATATATGATCATTTGGGTACGGCGGGGCCCCCGTCCGTCTTCGGTCTGCTCGTATACTAGAGGCACCGTAGACATAAAGAGTGGGTTATGGTCCTATCCGTACGATCCGGTATGTGTTATGTGTTTGGGCGGTTATCCGCGCGCGGCCTGCCGGCTCGCCTATACGTGTGTATATGAATATGTTGGCCCCGTGTGGCCTTTGTTGGTATTTTACGCGTGCGAGTTAAATTTTGGTTAGTAAGACAAACGAGAGGAAACTGCGCAAATTTTTCCAAATACTTGAGTTACTATTTTTGAGCTTTTGGTACGTACGGGTGCCCGGTCGGACACCGGTCGCGGCCCGGAGTTGGGTCGTGACAAGCGCGAGCGATGCACTAGAGGGTACGATCGAGCTAGAGGTCGTGGGGCGCCCCAACCGAAAGCGCAGCTCTTACGGTAGGTCGGCCACCGAGAATACTCCTTGTCACGACCCAACCCGCTGGCCGTGGCTAGCGCCCCGATCCGGGCACCCGTACGCACCATAAGCCAAAAAATAATAACTCAAGTATGTAAAGAAAATTGGGCGGGGAGTTTCCTCTCGTTTTTCTTACTAACCCGAATTTACCTCGCACGCAGAAAAAATACCAACAAAGGCCACATGGCCACCATATTCATATACACATTATATCGGCGAGCCGATTAAAAGTCGCTGCGCGCGGATAAACCGCCTATACATATAATATATACACGCACGTACGTATATGGCCATAACCCACATACATGTCCATGCCTCTAAATGTAATAGCGAAATCATATGACGGGACGGGGCCCGTCGTACCCCTCGAATAATAGTATACATACGTATCAAAAGAAAGTATATACCAAAATGTATGAGCTCCGGAAGAAGGAAAGCACTCCGCCGGGATAGATGGCCTAGGCGGGTGGATCCTCAAACCGAGCGTCGGTACCGCGCGGCACGAAACGACCCCGAAGAGAGGGGGTCGGTGCGAAATGTGTGCGAGTATGTAAAGCACGAACACGATAAATGAAACCACAAAATCGAACCGGACTTTATCAAAATAAATATAGAAATCGGGAATCAAAACTTGCACGTGAATTATATCTCATGCATATCCATATCATGTCATCAAATCATTAAATACATACAACGTGCCGGCCCTCCGTGGGAGGGACTCGGTAAGTAAAGTCATGTAAACATCATATATAGCAATCATGAAATCATGTAGTCATATGCATATGCCGTACCGGCCCTCCCGCGAGGGACTCGGTGAATAGGATTATCAAACGCCATCCCGGCCGCCATCCCCATATCATCACACCATCGATCATCATATATGTATATGTATAGCGTGCCGGCCCTCTAGTGAGGGACTCGGTGAATAATGCAATGAGAGGCTGTGCACGATTACATACCGGCCCGGGACTCGGTGAAAGACGTATAAAGCTTGCACGAGCAGAGTAGTGAGAAAACCATATGCAATACCAAACATACAATATTTTGTAGAGACTCGATCATCATAACTTGGATGATAGACCTTATAGCAAACATTTGATAACAACCAGAGCATGAGTCTTTCGGAGATCAGAGAGTTTCGTACCAAACTAATCTTCCTAAAGTAGTTACAAATCCCAAGGTAGGTCATATGATTCAAATAAATAATTATATCGTTAATCTTTAGGAGTCGGAAAGGTAGTTTAAAATATCTCTTAATTTTTAATTCAAAAGTAGTTCAAACGGATTAATAAGAAATAACCGGACAAAGTGGGCCTACCTCAGTCAAATGAGGTGGCGTATGTAAATTGCATATATTGAACTTCATAACGTCATTCATAAAGATTCTAAGGTATTCGGATTTCACTTACACAAGTTCTGGAGGTTCAAACAATCTTTCTAACTATTCGCACAATTTTCACTTCAATTCTACTGAATGAAAATGGGGCATTTTTGGACGTAAATTCCGAGGAGTAGAGTTGTCCCCAAGATCCAAATTCGAGCCTAGTACACCTAAGACGTGCCAGAAGAAGAAATGGGAGAGCTTTACATACCTTATTCGTCCTTTACGCTCGTCCAACTTCAAGTCCCGTTTCGTCCAAAATCTACATTTGGTCATATTTACCAAATATTAATCATAAGGTCTTGAGAATTCAATCTTAACCAGTTCTTGGCTACAAAGATTTGGGCAGCATTTCCCCTATATTTACACCAACCCCGAGATTTCAACTCGGCCAATTTCAACAACAACCCAACAAGAAAACAAACTACAATATCAATAATCAACTCACAATACATTATAAGATTAACAACTCTTTTCTACATAGTTCATCAACATTCCATAATACTTACTTCAACATTTCATTATATTCCATTCGACTACTCGCATTCAAATCCACATAAACGCTTATACATTCGATTACCAATCCAAAACCATACAAACAGTACTCAAGAATACTTTAAACAATTTACAAAATGTTTCAAACAATCCAAACAATATCCCAATCCACCCGAAACCAAACAAACCCGAGAGCAACAACAACATTATTTTTCCTTCTTCCAAATTCATGAATTCCACCAACAATACACACGTCAACATTATTACTTGCATAAATATAAGACTACATTCAAATCACATTAACTTCTAAAAACAGCCCCTTAACGACTACCCTTCAACTTGCACCATTTACCCCTCATTTTTTTTCATAGAATCCACAACGACAACAACCGAAACACTACGTAAAATTTGTCTACCTTACCCTACCAAGAGCAGCCCCTACACGGCCACTTCTCAACATGCATAGGCTCATGAGTTTCATTCGTTTTCTATACACTACAACAACACAAAAGCATGCTAAACATAGCTATTCCATCATTCATACCACACCACATACCACACGGCTAAACACTTGCACACACACGGCTTCCCTTCAATATGCATTCTTCAATGAATTTCATTCATTTCCACATACTACATCATGCATAAATCAGTCGCAACACAAGAGAAAGAAGGTTGGGTCTTACCTTAGCACTTGTCTTCTCCACTTAGCCACACTTTGTGGTTTGAACAAATGGTTGTTCTTTCTACTCCAACCAGCCCTCTATGTTGTTACACACCTTCTAAGGGGTTGAAATACTTAAGGGGAGTATTTTTTTTTATCACTCTCTCTTCCTCCTTCTCGGTTTGAGCTTGGCCGTATGGCCTTGTTCAATGTTTCTCCAAGCTTCTTGATTTCTCCTAAGTATGAAAATGATAAGAATGATCCCTTGCCCTCTCTCTTTAATTACATATACTAGCCCTCCATGTGGCCATGGCCCACCCCAAGGTGGCCGGCCACATGGCCCCTATTTTTTTATTTTTTTTTTGTTTTTCATGAACTAAAATACTTTCCAAAAATGGCTTTTGACCCCAAATGTTTCCTTAATAATTCATACCACCCTACCATGCACATTTATTTCCTAAAACAAAATTGTCGTTAAAATCTCCATTCCGCCTCCCGGAATATCCTTGTTCTACACTTTTCATAGTTAGCTCGGATTATCCCGACGTATGAAATACGGGATATAACACTCCTTCTCTAGAGCCTGAGGTTCAGCAAGTTCGAGACCAGGCTGTCGAGGATGATATGGCTCTAGCACGGGCACGCCCCGAGGCCACTTTAAAGCAAATGATGCAGGATACTATGGCTCGTGTTCTGCTCCAGTTAGATGCCCAGCAGGCTATCGCTGGTGTTACTTCTCCAGGCGGAGGGTCGCAGACTAGGGTTGGGGCGCAGACCCCTGAGTAGAGACCGACTCGTACAGCGCACCCTGCTGCGGCTATAGCTCCACGGATGGATGTAGTGCCAACCTCGAGAGATGATCTTAGGCCTGTGGCGGGCCTTGTTATGACTGTCACGACCCAGCCCCGTAGGCCGTGACTAGTGCCCGAGCTGGGCACTCGCACCCACCTAACAACTATAATCAGATCATAGCAAGCATATTAAGAACTTATACGTACAGTAAAGCACGACATCGCGCACACATATGTACATATATCACATATACAGCCTGAGGATATACAGAACACAAGCACAACTGAACAGTGCTACCACAACCCACGTTTATGTCTACAGACCTCTAAGAGTAAATATCATAACCATATGACGGGACAGGGCCCCGCCGTACCCTGAATAAGCATACACAAACATATAACAGAAGGATCTGTACCAAAATATGGGCTCCGGACAAGGGAGCACTCCAAAGTGGCTGAGTAGGACTCCTAAGCTGGCGGCTCACCCAAACGAGTATCTGTACCTACGCGGCATGAAACGCAGCCCCCGAAGAAAGGGGGTCAGTACGGAATATGTACTGAGTATGTAAAGTATGAAATACAGAAAGTGAGGTCATAACTGGAATAAGGAGTACAAAAAGTGAGCATAATAATCGAAATACCAACATGCTTACATCAGAAGTACAAATCATACATAAAAAAAAGTCCAGAAAACATATATATTGATCAGAATACCAAATTGCTTACTCCTGAACATAAATCATGCATGTCGTTCACCGGAAATCATATGCGAAGTACAGAAAACAAGTATAATAATCAGAACGCCAGAATGCTTACTTACAACATAAATCATGCATATCAGAAACATACATCATATGCGGTCCATAATGGGACCTGGCGGACGGAACATGGTCGCCCCTCCTGCCTTGGGCGCCATAACTCATCATACTTCGGAAGTTTTGCATATCTCTGAACACATCATCCTCCGTATCACATCATAATTCAGAATCACATCGTACTTCAGAACTCATCATACTTCGTATCATATCATATATCGAAACTCATCATACTTCAAAAAACTCATCATACTTCGGAATTTAACAAATGCGCACGATACATACCGGCCTGGGACTTGGCGAAGGAATTAACAATAACGTGCACGAGCAGAATCGTGAGAATTATATGCAATTCAAAACATTTATAAACCACATGCAGTGTAAACATGTACAAAGACTTAATAAATTAATCAAAACGAACCATTGTTTACAAACTAGGACAATAGTCCAACCAGATTTCTTCCGAACGCCACTTAGGGACATATCAAACCGAACTTTAAAAATCATAACCGCGTATCGGAATCATATGCATAACAATCTTCATTTCAGACTCGGTAAATAAGGAAGTAATCATACTCGGGGGTCAGGATAAGAAACGTACTAGGTTCCTTTTAAAAAAAAAACGTTAGAACTATGCAAGGAAAGTCTCGGGGCCCACGGATGGTTATCAACCCCGCCCGAGCCCGCCTATGAAGGTTGGGGGACATCACTCATTATAGAACCTCCTACGAGCGTTTTGAAGCGATCCAAGCTCGTCTACGAAAGTTACGGTCGTTCGTAGTTACGAAATCTTTTAGGAACAAAATTCCTTATGTAACATTTAAAATTCAATCTTACAAAGGACACGAGGATCACAACATGACTACATTAAAAAGATTAACATCAAGAGGTGAATAAAAATCGTAAACACTCTCGGATCGTAAGAATAGAATTTCCCCGAGGCTCGTATGATTTTTCCCTTACGTCTAAGACATGCCAAAGAAAGAAAGGGTGAGCTTTACATACCTTGTCCACTCTCCAAGCTAATCCAAACTTACGTCGTGGATTTCCCAAGATCTGCAATGCGTCATTAAATGCCAAACATTAGCTAAAGGCACTTAAGAGTTCAATTCCAAACTAACACTTAATTCTACAGAAATTTGGGCAGCATCTCCCCTATAAATTCATCAACCCCGAGAATTCAACTGGGCCAATTTCATCAACAACCATATCAACAACATACCAACAACATCAATATTCAATTCTAAACGTATTCTAACATTAGCAACCCTTTACTACATAATTCAACAACATTCATTATATTCAATTCAACCACTTACATTCAAACCAATATTCATGCTCATACGTTCCATTACTAATCCGAAACCATCCAAACAATATTCGAGAACACTCTAAACAATTTATACAATATTTTCAACAACCCCACCAACACTCCAATCCACCCGAAACCTTCCCAATTCAACAAGAACAACAACAACGCCTTTCTTCCTTCCAAACTCATGAACTACACTAACAATCTACACATTAACAATGTCATTAGCACAAATATAAAAATTCCATTAAAAGCACATTAACTTCCAATTCAGCCCGTAACCATTACAACATCAATTTAAATCATTAATCTTTCATTTTCATCATAGAGTCCATAATGACAACAACTAAAATACCACATAAAATTTATTCATTCATTGCCATACTAGACAACCCATTTTCGGCCATAACACCCACACACACAACTTCCATGATTTCCATCCATTCCTACCCACTACAACACATACAAACATACTAAATACAATTAATTTATCACTCCTCCACATTACAACATATGCACGGCCACACATACGGCCACACGGCTACACCCCAACATCCATGTTTTCATGATTTTCATTCATTTCCACACTTCACAACATACACAAACCAAGCATAACATATAAAAGAGAAGATTGAACCATACCTTCTTCACCCAATTCTTCCACTCGGCTAGAGCTTGTTTTTGCAAGAATGAGCGTTTTGTTTGTTCCAACGACTACTCCACATTGATAAGGACCCTTCAATTGATAGAATTGCTAGGAGAAAATATTTTTTTTGGAGAGGATTTTTGGTCTTCAAATTTTTCTCTATATGGCCGAATGGCCTTCTCCTCTTGCTCTCAAAGTTTCTTGAAATTTCTATGGATAAGGAATGGTGAAGATGAATAATTAGTCATCTTTGGTAACATATATTAAACATCCATGTGGCCATGGCCCACATCCATGTGGCCGGCCACATGACCTCTCTTTTTTTTTTTCTTTTTTTCATGAACTAATTACTTTCCAAATTTAACTTTTGACCCCAACTTTTTCCTTAATAACCCATGCCAACAAAATCATAAACAACTCATGTCTTAAAACAAAATCGTGGTTAAAATCTCTACTTCGCCTCCCGGACTAGTCTTCTTGTCCTTAACTTATCGGGGTCAACTCGGATTGTCGTAATGTATGAAATACGGGATATAACAATGACCTTGACTGATCAGGAGTTAATTAGAAGGTTTAGGAAGTTGGAGGGCGACGAGATTCTCAGGTACTTTTGGAGAGAATGCATATGAGTTCATCCTAGGCATGCATGAGTTGTTAAATAGGATGGGGATTGTTGAGCCCTATGGAGTTGAATATGTGTCCTACCAGTTTCGCGGAGACGCAAAGACTTGGTGGAGAGTTATGGTGGTTCCGGCTCGAAAGGTGCCGGTCTTCTAGGCCATATCGGCCCTATTCCCCGCCACCCCGTATATTTAGCTTTGCGCGTGATGGGCTCATGAGAGCTCATTTTCTCGAGCAAAGAGACGGGGTTGTTCCGGCCGGTCCTCGACCCTTCTCGGCCCACCTCTTTTTTTGTGTGTGTAAAGTTTAGTCATTATGCTAGGGTTTGTGTCCCCGATCCGAGGTTGTCATCGGTCCCGAACTCGGCATCGTCGGGTAGTCTGCTCACACCCTAACTTTCCATAGGGCGTGATGGGCACCCGACCCTTACATATACTCATAAACATGCTGGGCCCTCAAATCATATCATAAGTACATAATGAAAATTTTCTTTTCCGAAAACGAACATGCCTTTTCATCTTCGTCAAATCAAATAAACTAGCATCGTATGAAATCTGTAAACATATGAAGTTCGTAACATAATGCATAACAATACATCGGCTTACATAGCCGCTTACAAAAACCGACATATCATACACACGACACTGTCTGCAAAGTCTCTAACATAACTCCAGATACCATAGCAAAAGCATTCTGACTCGGCAGCACTCTGGAGGAAATGGAGCTCGCCAATCCAGCTGGAATATCTTTTGCTAACATCACTTACTCATATGTGGGTACCTGCGCGGCATGAAACGCAGCCCCCGAAGAAAGGGGGTCGGTGACGGAATATGTCGAGCA
This sequence comes from Lycium ferocissimum, assembly GCF_029784015.1. Taxonomy (NCBI): domain Eukaryota; kingdom Viridiplantae; phylum Streptophyta; class Magnoliopsida; order Solanales; family Solanaceae; genus Lycium; species Lycium ferocissimum. The sequence goes on from NC_081352.1 coordinate 11,746,894, forward strand.
TGTAAAGCATGGCATACAGAAAACGAGGTCATAACCAAAGTACGGAGTGCAGAAAATGAGCATAAAAAAAATCCAGAATACCAAGGGCTTGCACCTGAAGTACAAATCATACATAGGCGGTACAGAAGACAAATGTGATAATCCGAATGCCAAAATGCTTAGCTTTCTTTTGTAAAACGTTTCTGTCCCATGTATATAAAAATAGAACAAATCATATGAGGCCGACATTAACCGACCGATCATAACCTGGATCGTCAAAATCACATATACACATACCGCGGTCAAGTACCCGGTCAATATCACATATATACACATACCGCGGCCATACCTAGCCGCAATATCACATATACACATACCGCGGCCAAATACCCATCGGCAATATCACATATACACATACCGCGGCCAAATACCCAGCGACAATATCACATATACACATACCGCGATAAATACCCAGCGGCAATATCACACATACACATACCGCGGCCAAATACCCAGCGGCAATATCACATATACCGCGGTCAAGAATCCAGCGGCAACATCACACATACACATACCGCGGCCAAATACCCAGCGGCAATATCACATATACCGCAGTCAAGAATCCAGCGGCAACATCACACATACCGCGGTCAAGAATCCGGCGGCAACATCACACATACTGCAGTCAAGAATCCGACGTCAATATCACACAAAGAAAACACGATACATACCGGCCCGGGACTTGGCGAAAAATGTAACAACAGAATGCACAAGCAGAATCATAAGTAGCCAAATACAGTTGTCAAATCAGATTTTCTTCCGAACATCACTCGGGAACATATCAAACCGAACTTCAAAAACCGTAGTTACGTATCAAAATCACATACATAAAAATCCTTATTTCAGACTCAACAGATAAATAAGTAATCATACTCGGGGGTCGGAAGGATAGTCGTATTAAGTTCTTTTCAAAAAGTCGTTAGCACTATACAAAGAAAAGTCGCGGGACCCACGGACGAGCGTCAACCCAATCCGGGCCCGCCTATGGAAATCATAGTCATTATACGTCATAGAATCATTTACGGGCATATCAAAGCCATCCGGTTATGTCTGTGAAAGTTACGGACGTTCGTAGTTACAAAACTCTTTTAAAAATAAATCTCTCTTTTTTTTTTGCAACTTTTAAAATCCAATCATACGGAAGACATAAGGACCATAATCCGACCGTATCAAAATGCGAACATCAAGAAACGAGTGTGAATCATAAACATGTTCGAAATTTCAGAATAGAGTTACCCCCAAGGCTCATAACATATCATACCTTAGCCATATCTAAGACATGCCAAAAGAAAGAAAGGTAAGCTTTACATACCTCGATCGCTTCCTACGCTAATCCAAATTTAAGTCTCAAACCTTCCAAGATCTACAATAAGGTCATTAAGTACCAAACATTAGCCATAAGCACTTAAGAATCCAATCCCAAGCCATCACTTTATTTACGAAATTTGGGCGATTTCCCCTATAAGTTCAACAACCCCGAGAATTCAACTCGCCAATATTTTCAACAACAATACCAACAACCATATAAGTAACATCAATAATCGATTCAAAACGCATTCTAACATTAATAACCCTTTCGACACAATTCAACAACATTCCATCCACTACATAATGAAACCCGAAACCTCCAAGTTCAAGGAAACAACACAACACATTTTCTTCCTTCCGAATTCATGAACTACATTAATAATCCATTACTTCCATAAATTCAATAAACTATATAAAATTCCATAACAAGCCGCAAACAACTATAACTTCACTTTGAACCATTAAACTTTCATTAGCACCATAGAATCCACAACACAACAATCCAAACATACTAAATAAATTTAGTTCATTCCTTGTCACAAAACAGCCCATACTCACGGCTCAACATCAACATACAAAATTTCATGAATTTCATCCATTTCTACACACTATCCCCTCCGTTTTAATCCGTTAAAATTCTAAATACACTCGTTAACAATGAAAAGGAACCGTATTCATACCTTAAGCATGCATCCCCCACGTTATCACTCTTCTCCTTGGTTGATTTTTAGCTCAAATTGAAGACAACGCGGCGTACAACACTTTTCTCTTCATGGGCTTCGGAATTCGGGGCTCGATTTTGGTCAAAATTGGTTTTTCTTCTCTCTCAAGGTTCTTCTCTCTCTCTTTCCAGAATTTTCTGGGTATTCTTGGTCTGAAAAATGAGAGGAAAGGGCTGAAATTAGACTTAAATAGGCATGGGTCATGGGCCAACCCGATTGGGCCCGGTTTGGGCCTAGCCCACTGACCTTTCCGCCTTAAAACGTCCATATCTCCTTATCCCGATGTCACCTATGGGCCCACGACCTATGGTTGGAAAGATAATTCAATTATCTACAACTTCTATCTTTGGTGTTTTTCCAAATTCCAAACTTATAATACTGTTTCTGCCCCTCGAAGTCAGATCACCCGAAAACATTACTTAAAAATATTTGTTTGGAGGACTTCCACTTTGATTTGGCTCAAGGGTCCTTCTTGAGTTATGTTTAACTTCACATATGTGATTCATATAAATTGTCGCATGTCCCAAAAAAATCTCGGTGTGTGGACCCCACCTCGCTTGCGAATAATCCGACGTACAAAAATACGAAATATAATGCGTCAACGTGAGTTTAAATTATGAAGCAACAACATGATTGTCAATTTTTGGACTCCAATTTTTCTTGGTCATGGCCGAATGGCCTCTTGTTCTTTCTCCATGCTTCTTGAATTTTCTAGGGTGCTAAATGATGAAGATGACTTAATTAGTCATCTTTTGCCACTTATATAATTAACACATGTGGGCTATGGCCCACACCACACACATGGCCACATATGGCCATTTTCATGAAATATTTAGTTTTCAAAATTTCACTTCTAGCCCTTAATTTTCATGAAATGCTCAACTTTCCATAATTCACTTTTAACCCCAAATTTTCCTTATTCCAAATTTACCCTTAACACTCCATACCAATGAAAAGATGAATATGCAACTTGTGCATTAAAACAAAAAAATCAACAAAACCGAAAATTAAAAGTCTTGTCCATAACTTGTCGCAACCAACTTAGAATATTCCAACGTACAAAGTACGGGGTATAACATCCTTTCTCTTTTAGAACATTCGTCCTCGAATGTTCAACTAATCGTATAGGGTCTTAAGAATCTCGAGGGGGTTTCTTTTATTACCAAAGCACGCGATCTTTTCTACCAACCATTTTTCTTTTCCATCTCCTCTTACCTTGCGAATAACGTGATAAGGTCCAATATGTCTCGGTTTAAACTTTTCCTTCTTGTAATTCCCTTTACTCAACTTATAACATTCTAGGCACATTATCTCGTGTCGTCTCTTAATCTTTAACTCAACCCTTCCTTATTCGTTCCATAGCTTGTTTCACACTTGCCTTTGTATTCTAGCTACATAGATCACATCATAACCTTGGCCACTTTCACACTAGGCTTCGCTTATTTTCATAACAATCCCCATTATATTCACATTATATCTTATTCGTAACTAATCCCATAATATAACACTTCTTAACCCTTTACCCTTTTCTGATCAACTTCTTCCGCTGTACTCTTGTCTTAATCATACTATTACTTCTTTCTCGAGGTCACCATACTCGCAACTTACTCAAATCTTACCATTACGGTGGACACGGCCTTTCAAGTCGCATTACAAGCCTACATCTCATTTTCTCTTTATTTCGGGAAATTTTTCGGCAGTTTCCTCTATATTTCTTACTATCTCAAAACCTGTACACAGGAAATACCAACAATGCCTCACAGGGCCAAGATACATATATACATATCATATCATATCGCAGCCACACAGGGCTCCTAATATCATCAACAGTACACAAATGATAAACATACCTCGTATGCCCAACTCAAATGGCACCTGTTACACTTTCTTGTTTACTTTCCCCCTTTAATATTCAACTTGTATTTCAATCGCAACTTCAATATCTTTCCCAACATATATCTTTCTTACCTTTACTTACCTGCGTACTTTGTGACTTCCAACATCATCAATCACTTCCTTCTATCGGTGTCATTCTTCACCGCAATCACAAATCGTGTGCGGAGTCCCATCTCCTATGACTTAGCTCTATGGCACGATCTCGTATGTGAAAGAAGAGTAACCACCTTAGATGCCCCGTAGCCTCCTGTTTATAAATGTGGCGCGCAACACACCATAAACAAGACTCTACTGGACACGACTTTGCAGACAACCCCTAGGACGAACTGCTCTGATACCAATTTGTCATACCCTAACTTTCCATAGGGCGTGATGGGCACCCGACCCTTACCTAGGGCCGAGCGAACCCGCTGACTCTCACAATACTCATAAACATGCTGGGCCCTCAAATCATATCATAAGCACATAATGAAAATTTTCTTTTCCGAAAACGAACATGCCTTTTCATCTTCGTCAAATCAAATAAACTAGCATCGTATGAAATCTGTAAACATATGAAGTTCGTAACATAATGCATAACAATACATCGGCTTACATAGCCGCTTACAAAACTGACATATCATACACACGACACTGTCTGCAAAGTCTCTAACATAACTCCAGATACCATAGCAAAAGCATTCTGACTCGGCAGCACTCCGGAGGAAATGGAGCTCGCCAATCCAGCTGGAATATCTTCTGCTAACATCACTTACTCATCTGTGGGTACCTGCGCGGCATGAAACGCAGCCCCCGAAGAAAGGGGGTCAGAATGAATATGTACGAGCATGTAAAGCATGGCATACGAAAAACGAGGTCATAACCAAAGTACGGAGTGCAGAAAATGAGCATAAAAAAAATCCAGAATATCAAGAGCTTGCACCTGAAGTACAAATCATACATAGGCGGTACAGAAGACAAATGTGATAATCCGAATGCCAAAATGCTTAGCTTTCTTTTGTAAAACGTTTCTGTCCCATGTATATAAAAATAGAACAAATCATATGAGCTGACATTAACCGACTGATCATAACCCAGACTGTCAAAATCACATATACACATACCGCGGTCAAGTACCCAGCGGTCAATATCACATATATACACATACCGCGGCCAAATACCCAGCGGCAATATCACATATACACATACCGCGGCCAAATACCCAGCGGCAATATCACATATACACATACCGCGGCAAATACCCAAATACAATATCACATATACACATACCGCGGCCAAATACCCGCCGGCAATATCACACATACACATACCGCGGCCAAATACCCAAGCCGCAATATCACATATACCGCGGTCATGAATCCAAATGCAACATCACACATACACATACCGCTGCCAAATACCCAAATGGCAATATCACATATACCACACCAAGAATCCAGAAAGAACATCACACATACCGCGGTCAAGAATCCGGCGGCAACATCACACATACTGCACTAAGAATCCAAAGGCAACATCACACATACCGCGTCAATATCACACAAATACGACGTTACATACCGGCTCGGACTCGCGAAAATGTAACAACGTAATGCACAAGTGAATCATAAGTAGCCAAATACAAATATCAAATCGTATTTTCTTCAACGTCACTGGAACATATCAAACCGAACTTCAGAAACCGTAGTTACGTATCAAAATCACATACATAAAAATTCTTATTTCAGACTCAACAGATAAATAAGTAATCATACTCGGGGGTCGGAAGGATAGTCGTATTAAGTTCTTTTCAAAAAGTAGTTAGCACTATACAAAGAAAAGTCGCGGGACCTACGGACGAGCGTCAACCCAATCCGGGCCCGCCTATGGAAATCATAGTCATTATATGTCATAGAATCATTTACGGGCATATCAAAGCCATCCGGTTCTGTCTGTGAAAGTTACGGACGTTCGTAGTTACAAAACTCTTTTAGCTTCTCAGAGGGGCGGTACTCAGTCAGGCCGTGATGGTTCTTAGGTTTCTAGGGGTGGATCCCAGGCTGGTAGAGATGGGTTCCGGAGTTCGAGAGGTGGATCTCAGTCTAGATATGGTGGGGCCTAGTGTTACTCGTTCCCAGGTAGACCGAGGCAGGCCTCGTACGCCGTTATTTCGTGGTACCGTTTCGTTCTGATATAGAGTAGCATCTGTGCTATTTGATCTTGGATCCACTAATTCATATGTGTCTACATATCATGTCGGTGATTGGGATTTTCCTTGTGATAGCATAGATATACCTATTCATGTGTCTACTCCGGTCGGAGATTCTATTGTGGTTGATCTAGTATATCGGTCGTGTTTGGTTACTTTTATGGGTTATGACACTTGGGTAGTTTTGATGATTCTTGATATGGGGGACTTTGATATTATTTTTGGTATGACCTTCCTTTCTCCATATCATGCGATCTTTGACTTTCATGTCAAGACAGTCACTTTAGTCATGCGGGCATTCCTAGACTTGAGTGGAGGGATGCTCTAAGCCCCGCTCCTACGAACATTATTTCCTTTCTTCAGGCAAAGAAACTAGTCAACAAGGGGTGTTTATCTTATCTGGGTCATGTGCGTGACACTACTGTTTTATCTCTAACCCTTGAGTCTATTCCTATTGTGAACGAGTTCATGGAGGTATTCCCGACCGATTTACCGGATATACCACCCAATCGCAACATTGATTTCTGTATTGACTTGGAGCCAGACACTCGCCCTATTTCTATTCTTCTATATCGAATGCCACCTGTGGAGTTGAGAGAGCTTAAGGAGCAGTTACAGAATTTATTGAGCAAGGGATTCATTAGATTGAGTGTCTCCCCTTGGGGTGCACCTGTGTTGTTTGTGAACAAGAAAGCTAATTCTATGAAGATGTGCATTGATTATCGTCAACTGAACAAGGTTACTATTCAGAACAAGTGCCCTATGCCTCATATTGATGATTTATTTGACCAGTTTCAGTGTTCTCGAAGATGAACTTGCCCTCAGGCTACTACCAGATGAGGATCACAGTTGAGGATATTTCGAAGATAGCCTTTCGGACGAGATATGGACACTATGAGTTTCTGGTGATGTCTTTTGGGCTTACTAATGCCCTGGCTGCATTCATGACTTTGATGAATGTCATCTTTAGGCCATTCCTTGATTCCTTTGTGATTGTGTTAATTGATGATATCTTCGTATATTCTAAGAGTAGAGAGGAGGATGGGAGCCATCTCCGCACTGTACTTGGGTTGTTGAAGAAGAATAGCTTGTTTCCTAAATTATCGAAGTGCGAGTTTTGGTTGGAGTCTATGGCATTCTTAGGCCACATTGTGTCTAAGGACGGGATCAAGATTGATCCCCAGAAGATTGAGGCTGTGAGAGATTGGGCGAGGCCCACTACTGTGATCGAGATCCGTAGTTTTGTGGGTTTGGCAAGCTACGGACCGTCAATGTACAAGGACAATATGCAGAGTTAAAATTCTGAGAATTAGCAACTGCTACTCTACAGGTAAGCAAGTCGACGAGTAGGTCGAGTGACCGTCGACACGTCAACGACACCGTCGATGTGCAAAGACGGTCCGTCTTTTTACTTGTCAACAGGTTAGGGTTTTCTTATAATTTTTTGGTCGTAAATACGCAATGATGAGTCGTCCACATGTCGACGACTTGTCCAAGAAATTTTGAAAAAATAGTTCACCAAACAATCGCGAGTTTTAAAAAGAAAAAAAATGGGAAAACTCCCACAATCTGTATGTTACATCCCGTATTTTGTATCCTCGGGTGAGTCAAGGCAAGTGACACAAGTCGCGTATGGAAAATTGTAAAGTTGGAATATTAAGAAAGGCCAGTGGTAAAAAGGTAAATTCGTAACGACTCATGAAAATACGGAGAAAGGCTAGGGGCAAATTTGGAACCAAGGGAAATGTTTTCATGAAATAGAAGAAATTTCCTAGAAATTTCAAGAAAGTGGCCACTTGGCCATGGACCCCACTTGCAAATGTGGCCAAATAATTTCAAGCCAAACAAGGGACAATATGGTTCATTATCATTGGAAGGAGACTAAGTATATATACATGGAAAGATGATTTATTCATCTTAATTCCCTAGAATTTTCAAGAAAGCAAAGCAAGAAAGAGAGAGGAGAAAGACTAAGGCCATTCGGCCCTTTGAAAAAAAAAGAAACCGAAAAATAAAAAAGAAGAGAAGAGAAGAGTTTCAACTTGTTTCTCCTAGCCAAACAATTCCTTGGAAGGTTCTTAGCATAGTAGGGTGTATTTGGAGCAAGGAAAACACAAGTCTTGGCAAGTCTTCAATTGCAAGCCAAGTGAAAAAAGTAAGGAAAAAAGGTAAGGTTTAATCCTTTTCGTAGGTATTATGGATGTTTGAGTATGTTGTGTGCATGAAAATGGATGAAATTCATGTGTTGTGGAAGTGTGTGTGTGGTGCCGTGAGGGTGTGTGTGTGTGTTGTGTGTTGTGTATTGCATAAGGAATTGAGTTAATTTTATGTTGTAGTGTATGGAAAATAAAGAAATTCATGAAAGGTATGCATATGGGGGAGTTGGCCGAATAGTGTAGGCTATGGTAGGGTGTGGTGAATTGATTTTAATTAGAATGGAAATTGTTGTTATGGTAGGTTTTATGATGTTGGAATAAAGATTTAATGGTTTGGAGGAATGAAAATTGGATTGTTGTGCTTGAATTTGAAAGAAGGAAAAAAATGTTGTTGTTGTTTCATAAATTGAAAGATTTGGGTGAGTAGTACATTGATGGTATTGTTGGAATATTATGTGAATTATATTGTATTGAATTGTATGGAAATTGTTGGAATTAATGGATATTGGATATATAACTTGAAATGCTCTTGGTTTATGTTTGAATGACCTTAAATTAGTATGTGAATATGAACATATTGATATTGGATTATAAGTGTAAAGTTGGATTTGGAGTTGTTGGATTATTCGGAAAATAAGACTATTTGCGCTAGAATGCGTTTTTAGTCGATTGTTGATGTTGCTTATATTGTTGTTGATATTGTGTTGTTAGTTTGGCCGGGTTGAATTCCGGATTGTTGTTGATTGAAATGGGCCAAGTTGAACTTGGGTAGTGGAGTATTTATAGAGGAGGTGCTGCCAAAATTTCGGTAGCCAAGTGTTGTTTTAAGAATCCAATTCTAAAGGCACTAATCATGTTTGCAAACATGACCAATTTGTAGATTTTGGCGAACTTGAGCTTGAGTTTGGAGACGTGAACAAAGCGTCAAAGGTATGTGAAGCCTACCTCTCCTTCATTTGGCATGTCCTAGTTAGTATAGGTCAAAATCCGACCCTCGGGAAAAGTCCTACCCCTCGAAAACGACACCTAAACTTATTCACTATTCATTCAGTAGAATTGAACCTATAACTTGTGCTTTAAGGTAAAATGGTGTTCGAACGTCCGAAACCCTTAGAAATGAAATTGAAATGTCTTGCAATCTTCGTGATGACTCAATGGGATATAATGACCGTGTTTTTATGTTCGTCACCCGAGTCTCGATAAACGTGCATATCGGTTTCCATTACTTCTTTCATAGAAACTTTATAATCTTATTTTATGTTTTCTTACGGTGTTGCTATTCATTGATAGTCTCGCCTTATAATGATTGTTCCTTCAAGGTGAGATGAAGTGACCGTGGTTAGTCCATAAGGTAATCGGGGGCTACCGACCTTACGTCACCCCGATAGACACATGACTTTCTTTGGGTTCTCATGCATGCTGCTTATATGATATGTATATGACATGTATATGATATGTATATGAAAATGAGGAATTTTTGGGGAATGGATACATGTTGCGCTATAGACGCATTGCCACCCGGTCAGCTGGCGTAATTCCATCCCGGACGCGGGATGCCCGGACGCGGGATACATGTGGGAAGCCGACGTATTTCGGTGACATGACTTGATATTTTTACATGTATATGATACGAAATGTTTTGAACAAAAGTATGTATAAGCAAGCATGACATCCGCCGAAAGGCACTTACTGTGCACATTGTCCTTTTATCTCGTTATATGATCTTTGGTCTCTCATGTTGTTAGTGCTCACATGTTACATGCTTTATTGTATTATTTCTACGGCTTACATACTCGGTACCGTTCGTACCGACCCCTTTTCTTGGGGGCCGCGTCTCATGCCACGCAGTAGACAAAGCCACGGGTCGACTCCTAGAGCTTTCCCAAACCGTACATCGAGAGGCGCTCCAAATGTTCGAGCTTCTATTTTGGGTACTACTTTTTGTGTATATATTTGGACACAAGAAAGTCGCTTACTTGTACTTATATGTATCGTGCTTAGAGGCTCGTAGACGATATGTACAAGCAAATGTTTCACAACTAGTTGTCTTTGTCGCCGTGTAAAATGTCGCAAGACAATGATCATTACTACTCGTTTACATGTATGCTATTATCGGCGATGTTATGAGGAAAAAATGCCGTGTTTATACGGCCCACTTAGTAATAAGAATAAGACGTATGACAGGGGGTGCCCGGTACAAGTATCGGGTACTCGTCGCGGCCCCTAGTTGGGTCGTGACACTGTATATCACTCTCCCTCAACCTCTCCACTTCCATAATTCCCTCCATAACTCCCCATAAATCCTCCCATAATATACCACCCATTACTAACCCTAAAACCTTTCCTTCACTATAACGGAAATCCCCATTGCCTCTGCCCTAAGAAAACGAATTTCTCTATGTTTTTTTTTGTTTGTGTTTTACTTAAGTATTCTTCTACTTCTTCACATAATCAGGTATGTTAAGTGAATTTCGGTCCTTTCTTGGTTTTATTTTGGTGATTCCGTTTGAAAATCTCTAATAAGCATTACCTAGGGTTACTAACTTAATGTATATAGAGAATGGGAGCTAAGTTTGTGTTTATACCATGATTAAATTAGTTGGGGTTGTGTTACACGTGTTTGGGAAGTGATATCTGTGATGTTGAATGCTAAGGGTAGAAATTATGACTTAGGGTTTGTACTTGTTGAATGAAATCCATGCTTAAATTTGCAAAATTGTGAAATTATTGGTTGGGGGAGGGGAATTTGGTATGATTGCTGTTAGTGGGACTCGTGGGGATGAGAATATCATACCCCCATTGAGTCGGCGAGCGTTTTGATCAACTTGTTGATTCATTATGCCCGTCCGTAAAAGAGGAATTCTGTTGAACATGCAATTTGAGGAGTGAATTTTGAGTAACTCCAACGGGTTGAAGGGTATTTCGATTAAAAAAACCTCGATTTGACTTCGTTATACCCACCAAACAACACCCAAAAAAATTTCAAAAGTCAAAAAGGTCAAAGATAAGGGTGAAGTTTGAGTAACCCGAAGTCCTACAACCCCTAATGTGCAAAATAACTGATTATGTGTTCTCTGATTGATTGGAGTTGAAAACACGAAACCAAATTGAAGTCTGTAAACTGATAGTTGCTGCTTCCAGGATCGTAAATGAGTCGACGACACCATCAACAGGTCGATAGACCGTCTTTGTACAAAGACGGTATCGTCGAGCTGTTCAACGGTCCGTCAAAGCACAATGACAGTCGTACTCCAACATCAGAGAATTGAATTTTTTTTCCTTAACATTCACTGTGTTTTATTTCACTCGTACATATTAACTATATTTTGGTTTTTGATGATTACAACTATGGCGCCACCCAAGTTGACAACTACCCGAGGGGGTGGCTCAAGGCAAACTCAAAGAACAACGGGTCGAAGGAGGCCTACTGGCGAACCCACACTTAGAGACGAAGCCTCGTATGATGAGCCCGAGGTCATCCCCGAGAGGATGAATACGGCTACCGCTTCCCCTTGGAACAGGTAGGTTACTGTACCGGCTCCTATACCGCCCAGTTCCTCCTAGTCTGACGAGGAGGGATTATCTACATCTGGGTCTGGTGATGGATCCGAGAAGAAGGGTTCGGAGGCTGCCTTTGGAAAGGCCTCACGTGCCGCAGCCACAGTCTTACGAGGATTCTGCTTAGTCCTCCCAGGCACCTTTTAGATCCCAGACCCATCAGAGCTCAAAGTCTGGTGATGATGATGATGATGGGGTTAGGGCTCGGGAAATTAAAAGCAAGAGTCTTGAGGTTCGTTTTTCGGTTTAGGGTGCCAGGGACCTGTATGAGTATGGCATTGAATTAAAAGGTGACGACACCCACCATGAGAACCGCACCATAAATGAAGAGCGGCGGATCAGTTTTGAGGGGCTAGAGATCTTATCTAGAGCCAGATAGCGCCTTCGCCATTATTAGCTAAAGTTTATGTAGGAGCTTCCTGGGGATTATTGTCCGATTTTGGTCCGTGAGATATATGCCGCATATGGGGCCTTGATCAAGAAAGGCAAAAAGAAGCTCCAGAAACTGTGGGAGTTAGAGTCGCTGAGTGAGGTTCGGATCAGAGGCGTGAGTGTTGATATCTCTGCCCAGGCCATTAACAAAGTATACTTCAGCGATAATTACACCGCCTTAAGGAAGACAATTGAATTGGAAGACAAGCTGCTGAGACGTAAGGAACAGTCCGTCAAAGACTGGGTAGCTACAGTGGTACGTCGCCCGAGCAAGAGGACCGAGTGTACTAACGTAGCAAATAGGGTAGTGAAGAGGTGGTTGACTTTGGAGGGAAAGTTTTGGGGGTGCATAGTCCAGTTGCGGCTTCTCCCCACTCAGGTCGATAATGCACTTATGGCTGACGGGCAGGTGGTTATTGCTGCATTGATCTCTAGATACCTGATTAATATTGAGGCATTTGCGAGTACTGAGATTCAGTTGAGGGTTTCCCAGCCCAACACTTCACCGATATATCCATGCATGATTACAGAGCTTGTTCGGAGGTCACATGTGCATTTTATCGGGGATATCAACCACCAGATTATAGCTTTATCGGTTTATTCTGTAGAAAAGAGCAAGAACGAGGCCGTCGATGATAGACAAAGGGAAGAGGATGGGTTCCCAATGGCAGTTGGAGGGGTACCCCTACCTAAGGAGTTGATTCATCCAGGGGCCGTGGGTGACTCTGCACAGGAGTTACCCGCTACTACTGCCCCTATTACTGAGACTGTCCAGGCCACAGGTTCTGAGATTCCAGCTACTAATACTGGTGATGTTGTCGTTGAGACTCAGACTGCTATCTCTGAGCCACAGTCTTCGGCTCCACAGCCCCTGAGACTAGCCCCACAGCCAGTGGACCCAGCAGTACAGCCTCGAGGTACATCTAGAGTTGATCCCTATGCTTTCTTTCAGGAAATTTGCAAAACAGGCAGCTACAGCGGATCAACAGTCCAAGATCATAGTGTCCCAGCTTGATGATTTTGTGAGACAGAAAGTGGGTGAGATTGTAGAGCCTGTGAGGATGACACTATCGGCCCGGCTAGATGGGTTTGAGATTAGATTGATAACATTGGAAATGGCCCGCCTGACCACTTCCACTGATGCTTTGATGGCAGAGTTGGAGCAGCTTAATGCTGATGTTTTCTTATTAAAGGCTCGTGACCCGAGCCCAGTAGCAGCACCACCATCTGTTGTGGCGGAGACTGAGGAGGAGCTTCCAGTAGTGTAGTTAGTTGTGCCTACTGCGATAGGTGGTCGGGGAAAGAGAAAGAAATTGGCTCTAGAAGAGGAAGAGGTGGCCGAGGAGTTGAGAGAGAGTACTCAGTCGAGGGGTTCGAGTCTAGAGGAGCAAAAGATGGCAGAGGCCCTTCAGAGATCGCTTGTGAAAATATTCCTTTTGGGACCATGGGATCCACCTCGAGCAGCGCTCCCAGTGGTGAGACATTGCCACCACCCCTTTCTACTCTAGTGCCAGTGCCTACGAGCACCACTATTGATGCTGCTGCTGATGCTACTACTGAGATTGTTGTTAGTGTGATTGCACCACCTGATTCTTTGTAGATCGATGAGTCGTGAGTTGAGCAGCGCGCCTAGTGCGCCACATGTATTCCTACTCCCTTGTTGTTACTTTTACTGCATTGAGGACATTTCAGATTTTTTTAGTTGGGGGTGGGAGTATTTTGAGTTGTTTATATTGCATATATGTGCTTAGGACCCCCTCAGCTTTTCTTTGCCATGGTTCTTGTCCTGAGGGGTTTATTTGTTGTTAAACCTGGAATGTTTAGGTCTTGTTTAGATAAAGTAAAGTAATGTTGGCTTATGTGGTGGTGGTTTGATTAACTTATGGAAGTCTTGTTTTGATTTGAGAAAAAAGACCTCCACCCTTCGAATTTTCTGAAAACTTGGACTTGGTAGTTTAATTGACATGCACACTTCTTTGTGTGACATTTAGATTATTGAGTTAGCTTGTGTATGATATTATAGCGGTGAGACTAGTGTGTTGACAATTCTGATGCCATGTGTTATGAGGTTTTGTAGATATATTCTCTAGTTGTGTATGTAACATAGAACTTTCTTGGTTAGTCGTGCCTACATTCTGAAGATACTTGTTTAGCCTAAATATAAGCCTACCTATAGATTAATATCCCTTGTTAGCTATTTTGAGCCTTAAAACCTATTCTTTGACTAGCTATAATAAGCCGATACCCGTTTCGAATATTCATCGCTTTGCACCCGGTCCCTCCTTAGCACTAAAATAATAAGATTGAGGCTAAAAGCCTAAGTTGGGGGTGATGGGGGGAATAAGGGGAACATGAGGTGTAAGCCTAAAGTGGGGTAGAAGTGAATTGCGTAGTTAAAAGACATTAGTGTGGTAAGTGTAGAGAAAAAAACAAAAAGAAGAAAAACAGCAAACAAAGAAAAAGAAAAAGATTGACAAAAAAACAGAAAACAGAAAGAAAAGAAAAAATATAGAAGTAGAATAGCAATAAAACCACCGAGGCAATAAACTGAAAAAAGGGAAGAAGACAAAAGGCGAAAAGGGTAAAAGAAAAGAATAAGGTTTGGTGTTCAAGGAGGGTGAGTCACAGTTATCCAAATATACATCCTACGCTTATATCCCGTATTTTTAAACATTCGGATATTCTAAAGCTAATCGCGACAAGTTAAGGACAAGACAATTTTGGGATACGAGGTAGAGACTTTTAACCTTCGATTTTGTTTTAATGCACAAGTTGCTTATAAATTTTATTTGGTATAAAAATATTATTGGAGATTAGGGATTAATTAACCATGATTAGATTATTAAGTGGGATTAAAATTTTTAATTATTCCACTAATTGGCCATTGTGGTCGTGTGGGCCCCACCCGTGACTTGGCCAAGTGTGATTCGCTCAAGCCATGAGTGGGAAATTTGTCCAACTCCTAGGCTTCATATATAAGTCAATTGGATGACTCACAATTCATTTCTTCATCTTCAACAAACATAGAAAACTAAGAGATAGAGAGAGAGAGACTCTCGGCCATGGCTGGCCGAGATTGAAGTTCCTTTGTGTTGATCAAAAAATAATTTTTTTCAAGCAATTCAACTCCTTAGAAGATGTGTAATAGCGTGGAATTGATCCTAGGGCAACAAGAACAAGTATAAAGTCAAGGCACAAGTTGAAGCCAAGTTGAGAAGCCAAGTGTTAAAGGTAAGGTTCAATCTTCTTGGCATGTATTATGGATGGTTTGTGCGTGTTGTAGTGTGTAGAAATGAATGAAATTTATGGAACCATATGTGTTGGTGTTGAAGCCGTGTAGGGGCTGTTTTGTGTAGGAATGATGAACTAAATTTACTAAGTATTTTTGGTTGTTGTTGTTGTGGATTCTATGATAAAAATGAAGGTTTAAAGGTTCAAGTTGGAGTTGTAATTGTTTGTGGGCTGTTGTAGAAGTTAATATGATGTTAATATAGTTTCTTGCATTTGTGTGAATGATGTTGTTAACGTGTGGTTGTTGGTATAGTTCACGAATTTGGAAGAGAGGAATGTGTTGTTGTTGTTCTTGTTGAGGTGGGAAGATTGCGGGTTGTATTGTATGTTGGTTGGGCTGGTTTGAATATTGTGCGGGTTGTCCGAAGTGTTCTCGAGTCTTGTTTGAATGGTCTCGGGTCAGCACTTGAACGCATGATCATTGGTGTCGGCTTGATTGTATGAGGTTGATTTGAATGTAAAGGAAATGTCGTTAAATTATTTAGAAAGGAGTTAGTAACGTTAGAATACGTTTTGAATTCCCTCGTAGCCTAATCGTAGTTCTTGACATCTTAATATAGGTTAAAGTACTATTGAGAAGCGTATACGTGTTGTGTTGCGAGTAAACGCTAAAGGTATGCAAAGCCTAGCCCTTCTTTCTTTTGGCATGTCCTAGATGTAAGTAAGATATGATATGATCTTTGGGGTAATTCTATTCACAAGTTCCGAGCATGATTTATGATTCTTATTCACTTCTTGATGTTAGAATTCTCAGGATAGTCGAGCTATTGCCCTCGAGCCTTTTATATGATTGAATAGTAAATGATGCATAAAAGTTCCTATTCCTAAAGGATTCTATAATGAATAATATCCTTAACTTTCATAAGCTGTCTCGTATTGATTTGATACATGTCTATGATCCCTGAGACTTTCCTTTATATAGTTCGTAATGGCATTTAGAGAGAATTTAATATGGTTATCCTCCTGAAACTCGAGAATTAATTAGTCTACTTATCTATTGAGTCTCAAAAGATGATTTGGGTATATGGTTACTTACTACTCGTCGTGCATACCGTTACATCTTTCACTGAGTCCCGGGCCAGGACATGTTTTCGTGCTGATCCACTATATTATTCACCAAGTCCCTCACTAGAGGGCCGGGACACGTTATATGTCTATGTATATGATGATATGATGACATGATGATATGATGATATGGGGATGGCGGCGGATGCCATATGATGACTTTATTCACCGAGTCCCTCACTAGAGGGCCGGGACACGTTATATGTACATGTATATGATGATTTCATTTACCGAGTCCCTCACTAGAGGGCCGGGACACATTATATATGCATATGTACAGGATGATTACCTAATTATGCCACTATGTCCCATAATGGGTTAGGTATGATATTGACACGTATGATTTATGTTCAAAGGTAAGCCTTGTGGTTTTCTGGTTATTGTACTAGTTTTCTACACTCCTTATTTCAGTATGATCCTGTTCACTATATTTCATGCTTTACATGCTCAGTACATATTCCGTACTGACCCCCTTTCTTCGGGGGGCTGCGTTTCATGCCGCCCGGTACGTACGCTCGTTTCGTGATCCGCTAGCTTAG
This sequence comes from Lycium ferocissimum, assembly GCF_029784015.1. Classification (NCBI taxonomy): domain Eukaryota; kingdom Viridiplantae; phylum Streptophyta; class Magnoliopsida; order Solanales; family Solanaceae; genus Lycium; species Lycium ferocissimum. The sequence goes on from NC_081352.1 coordinate 11,764,088, forward strand.
GATATCTATTCGGCTATCTTGGAGTGCTTTTTTTCCGAGCCTAGATTTTTGGTACAGACTTCCTTTTGTTGTATATATATGCTTATCCAGGGGCGGAGCCACATCCCGTCATATATGTTTCGTTGTCACTCTTAGATGTACGTAGACATATGTGTGGGTTGTATATAGTTACTTGTCGCTTCCGTCTATATGACTTATGTTTTGGGACGTTCCCATTCGTTGTGGCGACCTTGTCGGCTTGCGTATATATATATGTTTTGGGATGTTGTGTGTAGTGGCGACGCGGCTTGCGTAGATATAAACATATATATTTTGGGAGTCGTGTTTTATGGTAGCCTTGTCGGCTCGTGTATGGCGGGGATGTTCCCTTATATTATGATAGCCTTGCCGGCTTATGTACTATGATATTTGTTGAAAGTTGTAACTCCCCAGGAGACAGGTTGCTATGATACGTCTATATAATGCGACAGTTTTGAGACGACGTCTTGCCTTTTTATTTATAAGTTCCTTATTATGCTAGTTGTGGATGATTGTAGTTAACAGGTGCATACGAGTGTCCAGCTCGGGCACTAGTCACGGCTTCACGGGGGTTGGGTCGTGACAAAAGTGGTATCGAGAACGATTCGTCCTGGAGTGTCTACAGGCCGTGTCTAGCGAGTCTTGTTTATCGGTATGTTGTGCACCACATCTATAAACAGGAAGCTACATGACATTTAGGATGTTATCTTTCCTTCTTATTCTAGATCGTGCGATAGAGCTGTATTATCAGGATAATTCCTCCCTAACGGATTATTATGTTTACAGAGATGCCTCCAAAGAAAGTGACAGCTGCCCGTAAAGGCAGGCGGTGGCGGAGAGACCGAGCCGCATTCGGAGAGTTACTAGGGCCCGTGCCCCGACTTATGCCTAAGGTTGTGCTCTAGTCAACGAGCTCACACCGCCGCTACCGTAGGGAGCATAGGGCGGCCCGAGATTGCGGATGGGTGGCTCCACCACGACTCCGAGGGTCCCGGTGCGCGCCTCGCGGGAAGCTCTCCGACCCGGGGATGGAGGATAGGGCCATGAGAGATGCGGTTCGAGTTCTTGGCTAGATTAGTGGCAGGGCAAGCTCGCAGGCACGGATTAGGAGGTGACTATGCGGACAGACATGATAGTTTGAGGGCCCGTGATTTCTTGACTTGTAATCCCCTAGAGTTCTACGGGTCAAAGCTCGCGGAGGATCCACAGGAGTTTATTCGGCGGATGCGGCGGCATTGAGGATAATTAGAGCTTAGGGGCGGAAGGTACGGTGAGTTGGCTTCGTATCGGTTGCGTGATGTAGCTGTTAATTGGTATGAGTCCTGGGAGTTGTCTAGGGGCGAGGATGCTCCTCTAGCAGTATGGGATGAGTTTGTGGAGGCCTTTCTGGGCCATTTTCGGCCTCCGGAGATGAGGCGAGCCAGAGTTGATAGATTCCTACATCTGAGGCAGAATGGCAGAAGTGTTCGGGATTATAGTCTCGAGTTTGATTCGTTGGCTAGACATGCGCCTACTATTGTTGCTGACATGGCTGATAGGGTGCATCATTATGTGATGGGGCTGGATCGTTACTGTTATATCCCGCATTTTTGTGCAATCGGAGAATTCAAGACAATCGCGGGAGGACAACAAGCAAGGCCTTATTTTGTTTTGTTTGGCATATGAGTTGTTTACGAAGAATTTAGAAGCGAAATTATTAAGAGAGTCTAAGGGTAAAATGGTAATTTTACAAATGTTCAAGAAAAATTCTTGGAAAGTTCCAAGTTGGCCGTGTGGCATGTGTAGCATATGTTCACATTTCTATTAATTAGTGGGGGCTAATTACAAATTATGAGGACATGCGGACTAAATCTTACAAAGGAAAACATTTAGTCTTCCTTATTTATTTTTAAAGAAAATCCAAGAAAATGGAAGAGTTTTCTAGAGAGGGAAAGAGAGGGATTATGTGGCCATATTTTTTTATCTTGAGGGACCTATTAATAAATATGGAGAATTGGTGGAAGACTTATATAAATATATATGTAGGGAGTCATCTTTATTATTATAAGTCTCTAGAAATTTCAAGAGAGAAGAGAACAAGAAAAAGAAGGGAAAAAAATGGCCATTCGGCCTTGAAGAGAGAAAGAAACCGAAGAGAAAAAAAAAGAAAAGAAAAGAGAGAGAGAGAGTTCCCAACTTGTTCTGCATAGCCAAACAATTCCTTGAAGGGTGATTAGCAAGGTGAAGTGGTTTTGGAGCAAGAAAAAGCTTATATTCTTGCAAGCTACAAAAATATAGCTAAGTTGAAGAGTTGAAGCAAGAAGGTAAGAATTCATCTTTTTCTTATATGTTATGGATGTTGTGCATGTTGTAGTGTGTAAAATGAAAGTGAAATTTATGGAGAACAAGAGTATAAAGGGAGAGGCCGTGCATGCCTATGTGTGTGTAGGAGTCATGTTTTAATCATTTTATTTAGTGTTTGGTTGTTATTGTTATGGATGCTATGTTGATAATGAAAGTTGAATGATTTTGGAAAAGTTGTAGCCATGTGTGTATGATGTCGGCCGGGTAGTTGTGGTGTGATTTGGAAGACAATGAGTCAATTTTATTTTGTGTCTTGGTTGTTGTTGTGTTGTAGATTCTATATTGCCTATAAAAGCTTAATAATCTTAGTGAAATAGTAGAGGTTGGAGACTTGTGGTTGAAGTTTATGTAAATTGAATATTATGTTCTTACATGTATGGAAGACAATGATATTGGTATGGCGTTGTTGGAATATATATTAGGAGGTTGTTATTGTTTTTATTGGAGTTGGAAGGTTTTGAAAGAATTAGTAAATTGATTGAGCTGTTGTAATGTATCTTGGATTGAAATTGGAAATTGTTAGTATGGTTGTGACATTATGGTTGGTAATTTGGCCGGGTTGAATTCCCGGATTGTTGTTGATGAGAAATTGGCCAAGATGATTTTTGGGAATGATGTACTTACAGGGGAAGTGCGCAAAATTTCGGTAGCCAAGTGTCATTTTAAGAATTCAATCCTAAATGCACTAATCAATGTTTGGTAAACATGACCAAATTATAGATTTTGGCGGATTTGTAACTTGAATTTGGAGTAGCGGGAGGAGCGGAAAGAGGTATGTAAGGCTTCACTTTTCTTTCTTGGCATGTCTTAGATGTAATAGGTTTGGACACGGGCCTCGGGGACAATTCCTTTTCCCAGGAATCCGAGATTGAAATTAACTACTATTCATTCAGTAGAATTGAATTAGAACTTGCGTGAAATGTCAGAAAAACTTCCTAAACATCCAGAACTCACACAAATAGGACTCGATTACCCTAAGATCCTCACAAGTGACGCCATAAATTGTAATGTACGTAAATTTGGTACGCCGCCTCATTTGACCCGAGGTGGGCCCACCGTTCCCGGATTTTCCTTATTGTTCCATTTGACTTATTTTGAAGTAGAATCCAATGGAAACTTTTGATCCTTATTCCGTCTTCAAATGACAAGTACTACAACTATGCTAACGAGGATATTCTTATGATGACGACGAAGATGCTAGGTATGAGAAAATGGCTATGACGCATATGCTAAGAATATGTACTTACCATGAATATGACTAAGAATATGTTTTACAATAACATGGATGATGTCCAGGAAGAATATGTTCATATGATGACTATGACATGACATGATATGCTCTATGTTCTCTTAATAATGTTCTTCGTTGATAGTCTCATCCTAGAATAATTGTTCCTTCAGGGTGAGACAAAGAGACCCTGTTTACTCCATAATGCGATCGGAGGTTACCGACCTTACGTCACTCCGATGGATACATGACTTTCTTTGGACTCTCCTGCATGCTTATATGACATATGTTTATGAAAAATGTATGTGTACATGGGGTGGAGGGTAGGGATACATGGGAAATGGTAAGGGAACCATGTTTCATTGCCACACTGTCGGGCTTATCATCCGGACGCGGATGCCGGGGACGCGTGGATTATGGGCGGCGGAATATTTCGGCGCAATGTGGGCGAGCCGACGCTGTTCGGTACTATGATACTGTGATATACTATGATTTGCTATGATACTATGATATACTATGATATGCTATGATACTATGATACACTATGATATGCTATGATATAACATGATATGACATAAATTCTATTTTCTATGTCTATGAAAAGAGAAATGTTCTTTTTTTCTAAAAAGGAAAAACAAGCATGCATGGTATCCGACTGAAAGGGGTGTTCACGCACGGGTTACTTTCATTGTCTCGTATATATTCATGACCCCATGATATTGTTATTCATAACCTATGCTCTGTTTATGTTATTTTCCATGTCTTACATACTCGGTACACTATTCGTACGACGTCCTTCTTGTGGACGCCGCATTTCATGCCGCGCGAGTCGGCGGATGACGGATTGGATCCGTAGGAGTTCCCTCAGCAGCATTTTTGCAGCGCTCCAGTTGTTTCGGAGCCCCAGTCCCTTGGTACTACTTTTGTGTATATATTCGGGCACGGCAGAACCCGGCCCTTCTCATGTTTATATATGTACTATGTTAGAGGCTCGTAGACACATGTACGATGATGTTTTGTATTTTTGATTGTACTTGTCGCTGTATAATAGTCTAGCAAAGTTTATTAGACCATGTTTATGGTTATGCTATTGATGTTGTTGTTAAAAAAAAAAGAGCTATGGTACAGTCATACGGCCCACTTAGTATCAAAGACAAGACGATAGACAAGAGGTGCTCGGTACAAGTATCGAGTACTCGTCGCGGCCCTAGTCGGGTCGTGACAGTTACTTCTTTGATAGCTATATGATAATGGCTTCTCAGCCCGGTATGGATATTGCCCGGGTACAGGCTTATGCACAGGGGGTGGAGGATCGACATAGGGGGCGTCCGCCGAGCGTAGATCATGACAGGGGGCCACCCAAGAGGGCTAGATCGGTCGGTTATTTTGGGGGAGTTTCGAGGCAGGCGGCCTCGGCGAGCGGTGCGGTGAGATATCCTCCCCGGCCCGGCACGGAGTGCACCCCGCGAGCTTCCGGGTAGAGGTTCGATAGCACGGGGTATTCGGGGAGTCGGTCGAGCTCCCGGGGGCTTCACGTTCACGGTGCACGGGGTGCGGGGTCGGGAGGCCATCTTCATGCCTCGATGCTCGATAGGCGAGGGCGCCATCCGGGGAATGTCGTCTCGCCATCGGGCGCTTATTTTCTTGCGGCCGTCAAGGCCATATTATGAGGGAGTGTCCGTATGGGGGTAGTCCGGGTGGTGCGGCTCGGCCACCGGTGGGTCTGTCGGTTCATCTTCTTCTCGTAGCTACGCGCCACATGGGGGCGGGGTATACCGACGCGCCAGGCCGCGGTAGAGGCCGTGGCAGAGCTTCCAGTTCTAGCGGTCCTTCGAATCGCATATATGCTTTGGCTAGTAGACAGGATCAGGAGGCGTCACCAAATATGGTTACAGATATATTATCAATTTTCTCTCGAGACGTATATGCATTGATAGATCCAGGCTCCACCTTATCGTATATATCCCCCTTTGTTGCTAGTAGAATCGGAATAAAACCTGAGTCGATTGAACCATTTGAGGTAGCCACACTGGTAGGGGATTCTGTTATAGCAAAGCAGGTATATAAAAAGTGTTCGGTGAATATATATAGTCGTCATACCTTGGCCGATTTGATAGTGTTAGATATGACTGAATTTGATGTTATTATGGGTATGGATTGGTTAGCTTCTTGTTATGCTAACGTTGATTGTAGAAACAAGATAGTTCGGTTTCAGTTCCCAGGGGAGCCAACTATTGAATGGTTAGGAAATACGGCATCGCCGAGGGGTAAGTTTATTTCATACCTCAAGGCAAGGAAGATGGTTAGAAAGGGTTATATTTATCATCTGGTTCGTGTGCATGACTTGAAAGCAGAGGCACCGACTCTTCAGTCAGTCCCGGTAGTCAATGAATTTCCAGATGTATTTCCAGATAAACTTCCAGGTCTTCCTCCTGAGTGGGAGATAGAGTTCACTATAGATATGTTGCCAGATACTCAGCCCATATCTATTCCGCCTTACGTAACGGCACTGCAGAATCGAAAAAGCGAAGGAGTGAGAGATTTATTAGAGAAGGGCTTTATTAGGCCCGGCCACGCCTCGGGGAGCACCAGGTATTGTTCGTGAGAAAGAAAGATGGGTCGCTGCGGATGTGTATGTATTATAGGCAGCTGAACAAGGTAACCATAAAGAATAGATATCCCCTCCCCAGGATTGATGATTTATTTGACCAGTTGCAGGGCGCTAAGTGTTTCTCGAATATAGACTGCGTCGAGGCTATCACAGTGCGGGTAAGAGAGGCAGATATTCCAAAGACTGCCTTTAGGACCCGATACGGGCACTTTGAGTTTAGGGTGATGTCTTTTGGGTTGATCAATGCTCCAGCAGTGTTTATGGACTTGATGAACTGAGTATTGAAGCCGTTCCTAGATATGTTCGTGATTGTATTTATTGATGATATTCAGTGGTCTATTCACGATCGGCAGAGCGGGGGCATCATCCGAGGACGGTACTTGGGGTACTCTAGCACCAGAAATTGTATGCTAAGTTCTCTAAATGTGAATTCTGGTTGACTTCAGTAGCATTCTTGGGGCATATTATTGGAGCTGATGGCATTCGGGTGGATACACAGATGATTGAGGCCGTAAAGACTTGGCCTAGACCTACGACACCTACTAAGCTACATAGTTTTCTGAGGTTAGCAGGCTATTACAAAAGATTTGTGGAGAAGTTTGCTTCGATTTCAGTGCCTTTAACAAGGCTAACTCGGAAAGGCGACTAAGTTCCGGTGGGTGACGCTTGTGAACGAAGCTTCCGATTCTTGAAAGAGAAGTTGACTACGGCTCAGTTCGACTCTTCTGTGAGGGACGAGATGGTTATGTCATTTATTGTGATGCTTCTGGTGTTGGGCTAGGTTGTGTATTAATGCAGCATGGCAGAGTTATAGCCTACGCCTCCCGGCAGCTCAGAAAGCACGAGAGAAATTATCCTACTCATGATCTGGAAATAGCAGCGGTAATTCATAATTTGACGATATGGAGGCATTATCTATATGGCGTGCATGTTGATATTTATACGGATCATAAAAGCCTCCAAAGATATCTTTAAGTAGAAGGAGCTGAATTTACGGCAGAGAAGATGGCTAGAGTTGCTGAAGGATTATGATGTTGATATTCTATACCATCCAGGGAAAGCGAATGTTGTAGCAGATGCACTTAGCCGCAAGTCTATAGGCAGCTTGACGGACATGCAACCAGAAAGGAAGGAAATAGTCCGTGAGATTTATCAGCTAGCTAGCCTTGGAGTTCGTTTGGCTGATTCTGGTGGTACTGGGTTTCTGTCCGAGGAGTTACTGAATCCTCTATTATGGAAGAGGTAAAGCAACGTTAGTACGAGGACCACGTTCGGCTCGCATATGAGATACCCGAAAAGGGAGAAGACCCCATTCGAGATTACATCTGACGGAGTACTACTACATAGGGGCAGGTTATGTGTACCTGAGGTTGCAGGGCTGCGGCGACAAGTTATGGGAGAGGCGCACTATGCCCGTTATTCTGTTCATCCGGGGTTTACAAAGATGTACCATGAAGAAGGACATAGCAGAGTTTGTTGCCCAGTGTCTGAATTGCCAACAGGTTAAAATCGAGCATCAGAAGCCTGGTGGCTTATTACAAGAGATGAAAATTCCGACTTGGAAGTAGGAAGCAATTAATATGGATTTCATTACAGGTTTACCTCGCACTCCCCGAAGTATGATTCCATATGGGTTATTGTAGATAGGTGACAAAATCGACCCATTTTCTTCCAAATCGGGACTACTTATTCGACTAAGGGCTATGCAAAGTTATATATTAAGGAGATAGTAAGACTTCACGAGTTCCCACATCTATTATATCGACGAGAGGTGCTCAGTTTACAGCTAATTTCTGAAGATCATTCCAGGAAGGATTGGGGACACAGGTGAGTCTTAGTACAGCATTTCACCCTCAGAGGCGACGGACAGGCCGAGCGTACTATTTAGAAGCTAGGAGATATATTGCGGGCATGTGTCATTGACTTCAGAGGCAGCTGGGATGATCATCTTCCACTTATTGAGTTTGCCTATAATAATAGCTACCATTCTAACATCCAGATGGCACCGTATGAGGCTTTGTATGGCAGAAAGTGCAGGCCACCTATTGGCTGGTTTGATATTGGTGAAACTAAGTTAATTGGCCCGTATATGATTCGGCAAATGCGATTGATAAAGTGAAACTCATTCGGGGAAAGGTTATTAGCGACTCGAGTCGACATAAGTCATATGCGGATAATCGACGTCGACACTTAGAGTTCCGTTGGCGGCCCCGTATTCTTGAAGGTGTCACCTATGAAGGGTGTAATGAGATTCGACAAGAAGGGGAAGCTCAGCCCGAGATATATTAGGCCTTATCAGATTATCCGTAAAGTAGGCAAGGTTGCCTATGAATTAGACCTACCATCTGATGCGGAGCAGTACACCCAGTCTTCCACGTATCTATGCTTCGCAAATGCATTGGTGACCCTTCCAGGATATTCCCCGTGGATGATATCCAAGTGACAGAGGAGTTATCGTACGAGGAGAACCCTATAGCTATACTGGATCGTCAAGTGAGAAGATTGCGTACTAAAGACGTGGCTTCTGTTAAAGTATTGTGGTGAAACAATAACAGGGAGGAGATGACTTGGGAAGCTGAAGAGGAGATGAAGAAGAAATATCTTCACTTGTTTCCTATGCCTACAGGTAATCTAAACTCCTCATTGATTATATTGATTGGTAAATAAAGCTATATGTTATAGCAATAAAAGAGACTCCCTTGAAGTCCCTATAAGACCTGGTGAGACTAGTATAACATTCGAGGACGAATGTTCTAAAGGGGGGAAGGATGTTATATCCCGTATTTTTAAACATTGGGATACGAGGTAGAGACTTTTAACCTCCGGTTTTGTTTTAATGCACAAGTTGCTCAAAAATTTTATTTGGTATAAAAATATTATTGGAGATTAGGGATTAATTAACCATGATTAGATTATTAAGTGGGATTAAAAATTTTAATTATTTCACTAATTGGCCATTGTGGCCGTGTGGGCCCCACCCGTGACTTGGACAAGTGTGATTGGCTCAAGCCATGAGTGGGACATGTGTCCAACTCCTAGGCTTCATATATAAGTCAATTGGATAACTCACAATTCATTTCTTCATCTTCAACAAACATAGAAAACTAAGAGATAGAGAGAGAGACTCTCGGCCATGGCTGGCCGAGATTGAAGTTCCTTAGTGTTGATCAAAAAATAATTTTTTTTTAAGCAATTCAACTCCTTAGAAGATGTGTAATAGCGTGGAATTGATCCTAGGGCAACAAGAATAAGTATAAATTAAAGGCACAAGTTGGAGCCAAGTTGAGAAGCCAAGTGTTAAAGGTAAGGTTCAATCTTCTTGGCATGTATTATGGATGGTTTGTGCGTGTTGTAGTGTGTAGAAATGAATGAAATTTATGGAACCATATGTGTTGGTTTTGAAGCCGTGTAGGGGCTGTTTTGTGTAGGAATGATGAACTAAATTTACTTCGTATTTTTGGTTGTTGTTGTTGTGGATGCTATGATAAAAATGAAGGTTTAATGGTTCAAGTTGGAGTTGTAATTGTTTGTGGGCTATTGTAGAATTTAATATGATGTTAATATAGTTTCTTGCATTTGTGTGAATGATGTTGTTAACGTGTGGTTGTTGGTATAGTTCACGAATTTGGAAGAGAGGAATGTGTTGTTGTTGTTCTTGTTGAGTTGGGAAGATTGCGGGTTGTATTGTATGTTGGTTGAGCTATTTTGAATATTGTGCGGGTTGTCCGAAGTGTTCTCGAGTCTTGTTTGAATGGTCTCGGGTCAGCACTTGAACGCATGATCATTGGTGTTGGCTTGATTGTATGAGGTTGATTTGAATGTAAAGGAAATGTCGTCAAATTATTTAGAAAGGAGTTAGTAACATTAGAATACTTTTTGAATTCCCTCATAGCCTAATCGTAGTTCTTGACCTCTTAATATAGGTTAAAGTACTATTGAGCAGCATATACGTGTTGTGTTGTGAGTAAACGCTAAAGGTATGTAAATCCTATCCCTTCTTTCTTTTGGCATGTCCTAGATGTAAGTAAGATATGATATGAGCTTTGGGGTAATTCTATTCACAAGTTCCGAGCATGATTTATAATTCTTATTCACTTCTTGATGTTAGAACTCTCAGGATAGTCGAGCTATTGCCCTCGAGCCTTTTATATGATTGAATAGTAAATGATGCATAAAAGTTCCTATTCCTAAAGGATTCTATAATGAATAATATCCTTAACATTCATAAGTTGTCTCGTATTGATTTGATACATGTCTATGATCCCTGAGACTTTCCTTTATATAGTTTGTAATGGCATTTAGAGAGAACTTAATATGGTTATCCTCCTGACACTCGAGAATTAATTAGTCTACTTATCTATTGAGTCTCAAAAGATGATTTGGGTGCATATGGTTACTTACTACTCTGCTCATGCATACTGTTACATCTTTCACTGAGTCCCGGGCCAGGACATGTTTTCGTGCACAGATCCACTGCATTATTCACCGAGTCCCTCACTAGAGGGCCTAGACACGTTATATGTATATGTCTATGATGATATGATGACATGATGATATGATGTTATGGGGATGGCGGCCAGGATGGCATATGATGACTTTATTCACCGAGTCCCTCACTAGAGGCCCGGGACACGTTATATGTACATGTATATGATGATTTCATTTACCGAGTCCCTCACTAGAGGGCCGGGACACGTTATATATGCATATGCACAGGATGATTACCTAATTATGCCATTAAGTCCCATAACGGGTTGGGTATGATATTGACACGTATGATTTATGTTCAAAGGTAAGCCTTGTGGTTTTCGGGTTATTGTACAAGTTTTCTACACTCCTTATTTCAGTATGATCCTGTTCACTATATTTCATGCTTTAAATGCTCAGTACATATTCCGTACTGACCCTCTTTCTTCGGGGGGCTGCGTGTCATGCCCGCAGGTACAGATGCTCGTTTTGGTGATCCGCCAGCTTTGGATATCTATTCAGCTATCTTGGAGTGCTCCTTTGTTCCGGAGCCTAGATTTTTGGTACAGATCCTTTTGTTGTATATATATGCTTATCCAGGGGTACGGCGGGGCCCTGTCCCATCATATGTTACTGTTGTCACTCTTAGAGGTCTGTAGACATATGTGTGGGTTGTATATAGTTACTGTTCAGTTCTGTCTGTATGACTTATGTTTTGGGACGTTCCCATTCGTAGTGGCAGCCTTGTCGGCTTGCGTATATATATATATATATATTTTGGGATGTTGTGTGTAGTTGCAGCCTTGTCGGCTTGCGTAGATATAAACACATATGTTTTGGGAGTCGTGTTTTATGGTAGCCTTGTCGGCTCGTGTATGGCGGGGATGTTCCCTTATATTATGATAGCCTTGCCGGCTTATGTACTATGATATCTGTTCAAAGTTGTAACTCCCCAGTAGACAGGTTGCTATGATACGTCTATATAATGCGACAGTTTTGAGACGACGTCTTGCCTTTTTATTTATAAGTTCCTTATTATGCTAGTTGTGGATGATGGTAGTTAACAGGTGCATACGAATGTCCAGCTCAAGCACTAGTCACGGCCTACGGGGTTGGGTCGTGACACTACCCATCCCCGAGCCTACATTATAACCCTGAAAAAGTCTTACTGTGATCACAGCCGAATTGTCCAAAGTTGAGGGTTCTTAAAATAAGGGAAATCCTATGGTATTTGCATACTCAGCTAGAGAATTTATTTATGAGTGTGAGTGTTTCTCTTCTCCTTTGTCTTTTATCCCATTCCGTTTGTACATATATGTTGGGACATTCTTTGATCTTTGTGAGGGCATGAGAATTTGTTAAGTGATTGGTTTCCTGTAAGTCTTGATTCGTGTGCGCTATGGTCTCTGTGATAACTAGATGTTATAAATTGAAGCCTCATTGTTAGTTGCAATGAGTCCTTGATTAGTTTTGTCTTTATTGGGGGGAGAGTCATTGTGATACACATGATAAGCCAGAAGTTAATTACCACAACCACTGTAGAGCTTTTACTTTGTAATATCGAGATATTTATAGATTGAGTCTGTTAGTTGACTTTCTTGAGGACAAGCAAAGACTTTAAGTTGGGGGTGTGCACTAAAATTTGATACACTAAAATTTACACTTTTAATAGCGTAAAGCGGATGATGTCAAATAGAGTAACCCAATGAGGTTGGGGTCGAAACCCACAGAGAATATGGTGTGAAAAGTTTACTAAATAAGTATTATACTAATCTTGTGGTCCTGGTGTATTCCAGAAAAAAGGCTTTTATAGTTGTTTTGGTTTGTGGACTAATTTAAAGTGACTAAAAATTTAAAGTTGTAAATATATGGGCAAAAAGAACCAAGGTTGTGTTCCCGTCAGATAAAGTGTATGATCATGGGTATCGATCTTGATATACTTCTAATGGATCGTTTGTATGAATGCATTTAACCTCTATGTGAATCTAGACTATTTCCCAATAAGAAAAGATTATTTCTTTCTATATTTTTTCCAAAGATAAGAAAGTATGTATGAAGAACGGTTAATTATGAAAAGTAAATTCCTCTTATTCCTAAGTGAATTTATTAAACAATGTTTAAAGCCTTGAGTTTATGTTATTTGTTCTTACCTAACCCTAGTTATTTTCCCAAATAAACTAAAGTTTATGGCATTAGCTAATGTTTGCAACCACTAACTATATGATGAAAATGAAGAGTCAAATAAACCCTAACAATCCATTATGTGTATATCATTCACGATCCCCAATCACAAAACACCCATCCTTGGGTTCACAACCTTAGGAAATGTGTTTAGCTACTCATGGCAACAAGAAAATAATAAAAGATTGAAGATCGCATAATTGAATTTTGTATTTGAACTTGCGAATAAAACATGAAAGTAACGAATGCATTTGTCTGGAAAATCTTCAAAAGTAAAGACAACTAAAAGTAATTGCTACAAGTCTAAAACTCCAGATGTTGAAAAATAAAACCTAAACAGGTATTTCAAGTTAAACTCGGAATAATTAATCCCAGTCCTGTTCCAGCTTGTCTTGCACTTTGATGGGTCGTCATTGCACTTCGACGGTCATCGACATGTTCGACGAGCATGTCGACGATCTGATGACATATTTTTGATTTGCAGAACTTCCATCATCGAGGTACTTCGACAGGCCGTTGATCATGTCGACGGTGCAAGTCGATGGTCTGATGACTTTTTCACTTTGCAGGAACTTGAACGACGAGGCAACTCGACGGACAGTCGAGCATGTTGACGGTCCGTCCTTAGTGCATATCATAACAAATCACTTGTTTTCCTTATTTTTCGCTTATCGAGCATTCTAACTTTGAAATATCTGCACAACACACAAAACACATCAAACTAACACAAACTTGCTCGAAAATAAGTAAAACTTAGAGTTAAAAAGCATTTGATGTTCCATAATTTCACGGCACATCAAAGGACCATTCAGATGCTTGAGGATATGTTGAGAGCTTGCATTATCGACTTTGGTGGTCATTGGGATCAGTACTTGTCATTGACATAGTTTGCTTATAATAATAGTTATCATTCGAGTATCGACATGGCACCTTTGGACGCTTCGTATAGAGAATATGTAGATCTCCAGTTGGCTAATTTGATGCATTTGAGATTCGACCTTAGGGTACGGATCTATTGAGAGAGTCTCTTGAGAAGGTGAGGGTCATTAAGGCCAAGCTTTTGGCACCTCAGAGTCGACAGAAGATTTATGCGGACTCGAAGGTCCAAGATTTAGAGTTTATCGTTGGTGATCAGGTTCTATTGAAGGTTTCACCCATGAAGGGTGTTATGAGGTTTGGGAAGATAGGCAAGTTGAGCCCAAGGTATATTGGGCCATTTGAGATTCTTGACTGTGTGGGCGATGTTGCTTATAAGCCGGCCTTGCCGCAAGGCTTGGCAGGAGTTCATCCAATTTTCCATATGTCTATGATATTGAGGAGGCCACTTGAGAGACTGAGCCAGATATGCATAGCCGATATCCTTAGTTGTTCCCTTATTCGGGTACTTCTCTGTTCCTTTCCGTTCGTCGCTCGCGGACGAGCGATGGTTTAATTAGTATCTGATGTAACGACCCACTTGGTCATTATAATATTTTTGCCACCTCTTGATCTTTTCCAGAGTTTGTTAGCTCACTTTTAACCCGAAAGGACCATCGACACGCTTCCCATGGTGTTTGGATTTGATTTGGGTGACTTTTTGGGAAAACTGGGCTTTAAGCGAAAAAAGAGTTAACTCAAAGTTGACTTTTGAGTAAACAGACCTTTTTTAGAAATTTATCAATTTCGAGAGGACCAGATGGTTATTTTGAACTTGTGTGCATATCTGGTTCAGTTCCCAATACACACGGTGCATTTTGGGACTCATGTTGGGAAGTTGGAACTGAGTAATCGGTGGTTGAAGCGATCAATAAAACCTCCCTTGGGAATTCCGGGGTCACGAGTGGGCTCGTAGCATGGTTTTATGTATATCTGCACATTCGGTATGTAAGCTTATGGCCTCGGGATATAGTTGAAAATTCGGATTGAGTTGTGAAAAACTTGGGATTTTCTGGTGTCTGGTGCCCGCTTCGGCGGCCACCAAAGATCGTGGCGTGGTCTTTTATAGCGATCACTGCCAATCGGCGAAGTAGCCAACGTGATTTAGGCATGATTGGGACCGCCAAAGCGGTCTGCTGGTCACGGAAGCGGGTGTCAGGCAGTTAATTTCATTAAATGAAGTGTTAAAAGCCCTATGTCCCTCGTTTATTACTATTCTGAAGTCTCAGTACTTGGGAGCAATTCAAGGTGATTCTTGGGAGGAAGTCTTGGTGGTAAGTCCTTCTATCTCACTTCCTATTCGATAATTTTTTTATAATCTTTGGATTCCATTATCATGTTAACTCACTAAGAATTCTAGAATTAAAAGATGGTTTAATGAGTTCTTCCTCTAGGCTTTGTAATCTTGATTTGTTTGTTGGGTTAGCTTCTTTAAGCATTGAATTGATGATTAGAATCCTTTATTTCATAAATTCTTCCAAATTAGTGGCTAATTTATGGAATTGGAAGTTAGGGTTTATACCCAAATTTGGGGGTTTTGCCTTGAATTCGAATTTGAGTATATTGTTGGTTATTCTAACTTGATATTGATGAGAATTTATCACCTAGAGCTTTAATTTCATGTTGGAACCTTTGGATTCGTAATTTCACCCTAGTTCATAAAAACTAATTCTATAGGTTTGGGATTTGGTTCTTGATTAGAAGTAAGGTTTGATCGATATTCTTTTTGATTTAACTATGTTTAGACTTTCTTAATCTTGAGGCTCATAGGAAAGGAAAGGCTAAGGTTTGATTGTGGAGACCTTGTTGTTCGGCCTTCCAGGTAGGTTACGGTTTACCCTATGGTGAGACTTCGTCTAGCGAAGCATATATTTAGACGATTTTGTCGGAGAATGCATGAAAACCTTCGGGTATGAAGTTGGGTCGGATGTTGTCATAGGTTGGGCCCTGTTGTGTGATTGGGGTTAGCCACCCCGTTGTGTTGTGTCTTATCTCGTTCTATTATTGTTGGCTCGATGCCGTGTGGAGATAGTAGATATTGGAGACTATTGATAAACAATTATGATATTGTAATATCTTACTTGTTGTTGTTGAGACGAGGATAGTGATTCTACTATGGCTTATTGTGTAGCATTTTCATGCTATTGTTGGTGTGCCCATGCATGGTACTTTGATATTAATTTGATTATTGACATTGAACTCATACATTTCATGCATTCTCATCCTTCATGATATATTGTCAATGCATTTATGATACTTAAGGAAACATTGTTATGAGCTAGGCTCAGTTGGATGAGAGTGATGTGAGAACCGATGTCCGATGTTTATCCCGAAATCGAGGATGAGTGGTAGCGATTGCCAAGGTTGTTGCCGGTGTCGTGAGGTAGCGATTGTCGAGGTTGTTGTCGGAATTGTGAGGTACATGGAATTTGCGGGTCCCCCATGGGTTGTGCTGCTGAGATGTGATGTTCCATCATGGTAGTACATGTGTACGGTGCATATGCATTGCATTCACATTCCATACATTATTGCATTGCATTGCATTGTACTATGGCTTCTAGTGTGATATTATTGTGATGTACTTGAGATATACGGATATAGATTGATATATTGAGACTTGGCCTATTTGGGTTTAGATGTTATAACATAGGTGATGACGTGTGCTTGGTCAGTGGCTCATGTTTGACTTATACCTTGTTCATTTATCTGTTAATCATACTTTATTGCCTTGATATGTGTTAGTTAATCTTAGTCGGCCTATGATACCTACAGTACTTGTTGTTTTAACTAATCTGCACTTGTTGCATTCTTTTATGATTGCAGAGTTCCAGGTGGGTTTGACCTCTACACCTCGTGGCTGATAGCTATTCGAGGATCTGCTAATTCGAGTCTTCAAGGTGAGCAAGGGGACGTTCGCTGCCCGAAGATTCCTCTATCTATTATTGTCTTTATTTCCATTCTAAGACATAATTTTGAGACCATTGATGTATATTTATTACCTTCAGACTTGTAGTATCTAATTAGAGGCTCTTGTATGGTTAGACCAGACTCTAGGTGGATTTGATGTATTTCCTTACTTCCGCATACTTCTATATCATTATCGCCAGACTTACGTTTTTTATCTCCTCCGCTTATTTATTTATTTATTCATGTTTTTAAGATTGTTGGGATAAGGGTTCACTTACCGAGGTGGGAAAGGTAAGTGCCCGCGTGACTTAGCAAAATTGGGTTGTGACAGCCTTGCAAATCTTGCTTTTCGTTGATAGTATATGGTTCCTGACTTGAATCTTTGTTATTTTCGAGTGAAATATGTGTTTGGTGGGTATATTCATGGTGGGTTTTATGGGTTGGTAGTGTAGGGGTTTTGCTTGTTTAAACACTTGAGAAATCATGTCTTCTAATCATGCATGCTTATAATAAACCATAATTTAGATGTAGAACGGACAGATTAGGGCCGAATCCATGGTTAAAAATTTTGAATTTTTGACAGTTAGGGTTTTTGGGGAAGAAGACGATGGTTCGCCCCTGCACACAAGGACTAGCAGGTGCGGCCTCACTTCTATGCGAAAATTACGCAGGTGCAAGATTCAAAATTTTGGGGGCCATTCGTTGGGGCGGGGTAGTCTTCGCTGGTGCACATTCGCACCTGCGAGAAGAGTCTCATAGGGGTGAGGAATTGCAGAATTTTTTGCAAATAGAGAGCAGGTTCAGGCGTGCTCCGGGGCCTGTTTCGCTAATTCCTTTGGGTGAATTGCAGTGTAATGATTTGGCGAATATCACAAAATGTTGAGCTAATTTAATTTGGTGAAGCACGTAGATAAGAATGTGGCTATCCACTAAGAAATGGAGGAGAAAGATGATGATTATGACACTGAGAAGTTTTTGCAGTTGGATTGCCAAACACGATATCTCTCCAACCTACTAGATAAGAAGTTATTGCATGAGCGAAGGATGCTTATGGATAGAGTTCCTGAGCATCTCCCGGGGTTCTATAATCATCTAAAGGCCATCCGTTGGGATTGTTTTGCTACCCCTCCTTGTAAGGCAAATGAGCATTGGGTCCAATTGAGCCGACGACAAATAAAAATGTTTGTGGAAATGGGCGTAGGTTGGTGGACAAGCTATGTGGCGAAGGGGTAGAGGTGTCTTGGATCAATAAGTAAACAGGGATAACCAGTTATATATTCAATGTTGAGGCCAAAGTGTGGCAAGACATTCTTGTGAGGCAGGTCTATCAAGACCCATGACGGGCACCCGGTGCTAACCCACCCGGTACCTCTCATCGTACATTCATATTCACATCTAGGTGAACCACATGGCCTATTCATGATTTCTATACATCAATAATATGAATCTCATTGGGAAATGACACGTTTATATCAATATCAACAATGACACCCATATTCACATTACAAAAGCCAACGAGGCTAACAAAACAATATACCATAAGTATGGGCCGACAAGGCAAATGTCACACCCCAATTTCCGGTAGGGTGTGATGGGCACCCGACCCTTATCTAGGGCCGAGCGAACCCTCAGACTTTCATAATACTCATATTCATATTGGGCCCTCGACCAAATCATAAATACGTAATAAAATTTGCACGAAAAACGAACATACTTTATATCTTTTCAAATCAAACACAACTTGCGACCGTACAAAATCGTAATATCATGTATAATAATACGGCTTATAGAGCGCCACAATCGACATCTTATATACATGACTCGTTCGCAAATCTCTAACATAGTCGGATACCATAAGACACGTGTACAGCCGACTCGGCGGCCTCCGAGAAAATGGAGCTCGCCAATCTCGCCGGAACACCTTCTACCAATGTCTCGCACGGCACAGGTGTGCACGCGGCATGAACGCGACCCACAAAGAAAGAGGGGGAGTCACCCCGTCAATCCGAGGGTGTGATGGGCACCCGACCCTTACCTAGGGCCGAGCGAACCCGCAGACTCTCATAATACTCATAGCCATACTGGGCCCACAAAGCATAACATAAGCACAGGGTGAAAATTTTTTGGAAAATATACATGCCTTCCATCTTTTCAAATCAAACAAAATCCGTAACCATAGCGGATCTATAAACACATGAAATTCATAACACAATGCGTCCGATACATCGGCATAGCCGTTTACAAACGGACATCTCTCGCACGCCCCAAGTCTCTAACATAATCGAAACGAAAACATTGACTCCGGCCGGGGAATGGAGCTCGAAACCCCCGGGGAAAATTTTCGCCATTTGGGCCATCCAGGTCCGCGGGGTGAAAACGGCCCCCGGAAAAAGGGGGGTCGGAATATGTCGGTATGGGGA
>NC_081352.1:11783277-11817373 GCF_029784015.1 Lycium ferocissimum
GCTTGAATCATTGCACTTTACTTTCACTAAACGTTTGCAACAAGACTCAACATTCAACACACACAAATTTACCTCTAGTACCAAAACAGTCCACGGTTTTGGACTCGCCTATACCCTTCAACATAATTCATTTCTTTAACACCTCAATTCACATTTTCAACATGCATAAAATATAACACAATGTCCATAACAACAACAATCAAACTCAAACACAAAATCTATAACTCCCCTAAAATGTACTTCTACACGGCTTCAACACAACTACAACATCTTCTTGATTTTCATCCATTTATCCATACATGTACAAGAAGATTAAGCATGATTCCATCTAATTCTAAAACACACGGCCCCCTTCAACTTCAAGAAAAACAGTCCAATACTAACATGCAACACCATATATATTCCAATTCATCACAAAACATATGAAATATTATCAACTCTTACCTTGTCACTTAATCCTTCAATCGGCTAGCCTCCACCTTCACTTCTTGGATTTTAACACTTGATCTTGCTATATCAATGGATACTACACGCTAATATACCTTCAATAGAGTTGATTACTTAGAAAACTGAAATTTTTGAAGAAGTTTGGACCCCTCACTCTCGCTAGCTCTAGGCCGAGAGTTTCCTTCTTTCTCTCTATGTTCTTAACTTCTCTCAACTTTGTGAAGATGCAAATGACTTGTTTAGTTGACAATGAATCAGATTTTTACCTTATATATGAGTTGTAAGGGTTGGACAAGTGTCCCACTTAAGTTTTTAGCCAATAAGAACTTGCCATTCCACAAGTGGGACCCACACGGCCACTTAGGCCCACTAATGGTGTAATTAAGTTCTTAATCTCACTTAGTCATCCAATCTTGGCCAATTAATCCTTATTCTCCAATAATGTTCTTATACCAAACGAAATCCATAAGCAACTTGTGCATAGTAAACGAAATCGGAGGCGAAAACCCCACGGAACCTTAAAACAGCTTTGTCTTTAACTTGCCGCACTTAGCTTTATAATGTCCCAATGTAAAGATACGGGACATAACAGTATCGTACCCGACCATAGAGGTTCGGTATCTTACATACCCGACCATGATAAGGTTCAGTGTTACACGTACCTGGCCCTACCAAGGCTCAGTGTTATCCGTACCCAACTGCAGTAGTGTGCGCGCGACAAATATCATACCCGGCCATATAAACTCGGTGTTATATAATAGCCATACATACTTATACACGTATACATAAGAGTCCCTAAGTATCATCAACATCATCGTTTTCGTTACAACTTTCTGTAGGGGATCAACTATCATAAAAATGAGGTAACAGCATCGTACAAATATCGAGAATAATGAGATTTAGTGATTTAAGAGGTAGAGTCGTTTGGAAGGCATTTGGAACCCATGAGATGGTACATAGCAACGGAATCATGCCTTAATGAAAGAATGGTTAGCCTTACATACCTTGTCGTCTTCTTAACTACTTAACGTTCGCCGTCGAAGCTTGAGAAATCTACATTTAGAAGGATTCATGCCATGGTTAAGCCTTAATGATATTCTTAACCCAAACTAGAGTAATTCATGATATAATGAAAATTGGGCAGCATTTCCCCTAATCCATCGACTTCCACTATATTACTAAACAACTTCCAAACATCCATAATAACATCGACAATATCATAATCAAGAAATCACATTCTGTTACGTCTTCAATAATTATTCACATATTCAACTCATACTAGCAACTTTTGCACATTTTTCATACAACTCTTCCTCATCACCATTATTACCTTCCATAGTAAGATTATATCCATATTATACTAAGAATCACAACTTAAGTTAGCTTACTACTCAAAAGCATCATAAAAGCTACATTTAGACTCCATTTTCTACTTTCTTCTTCTACCCAAATTTTGCTACAACCAAGCATTCTTAATAACATGAATTAAGCGTGAAGACTAATCTTTTTATCCCATAGGAACAAGCTTTGGAACAGCTATCAACTTGTATAATAACCGTAGCTACAATGCCCAAGTAAGTCTTGAAATCTGCCAACCCTAGGAAGCCTTCTAACACATGAACACTTTGATTCATGCTATTTAATATTTGTAATCTCTTGGGTTTGAGTGTAATATGTTTGGAGAAGGGTTTTAGAGCTTTGAAGAGTTTAGAAAAAGTGGTAAATGAAAAATGATGTGAGGGTTGTGCATGTTTATAAAAAGAAAATTCTGACCCGACCCGATTATACGGCTTATTATACGTGCCGTATAATTTATACGGTCCGTATAATCTCAGCAGGGATCACCCTTCTCTGGAAGTGATCTACGGACCATTATATGGGCCGTATAATTTATACGGTCCGTACAAATAGCCGTACAATTGGGAGTTTTGAATTTCATTCTCGTCGACTCGTTTGACTTCCGATCCTCGTGGAACCTTCTTGGTACTTATATAACATTTCATTAACCATACAATAGGCCCTATAGAAGCCTCTCAAGATATTTCTAAATAAACATTAGCTCAATTATAGCGGAAACCTTTCCGAAAACGGCTTACATTTCACTTCCTTCTACAACTAACTTCACATATTCGTATGACTTCGAAATCTTATAGTATGTACCTTAAGCTATCTACTACTTCCCTTAATCTAGTAAGGGGTCGTTTGGTTCAGGGTATAAGATGGGTTATGCCAGCACTAATTTTTATACCACGTTTGGTATAAGGTATAGATTTATCCCGGGATTATTTTATACCTTGTACCAAACGCGGTATAAAAATTAGTGCTGGAATAACTCAACTTATACCTTCTTAACCCACTTATACTGGGATTATTTTATACCATCTTTTAGATGGTATAAAATAATCCCAATAGATGGGATAAATTAGTCCCGGGATTGTAATCCCGGGACTATTTTGACTAGCAACCAAACGACCACTAAGGGTTTCATAATCATCTTAAGCTCACATTAGCCTACTCACAAGGCAATAGATTCGAAATTTCCCAGGTGTAACATTCCCCCCCCCCCCAAGGGACATTCGTCCTCGAATGTTAGGTTCATGGGGATCCTATAAAAATTTTGCCAGAGTTTTCCCTGTAAAATGGCACTACCATCCTATCAGAGCAACCTAAAATACACCGCCTCACAGGGCTACAACAATAACATAAATAACCATGGCTGCACACGACCAGGAAAGCCTCAAGGAAAACACTACTTACCTGAGGACAATGGCGTCTCTACCTGAGTCTCCTCTGGAGGTGGAAATAAATGCGGGTACCGAAACTTCATGTCTTCTTCTGCTTCCCAAGTAATTTCCTCTCTATTATTATTTCTCCAGAGCACTTTAACTTAAGATACATCTTTGATTTTGAGTCACCGTACTTGCCTATCTAGAATGGCAATGGGAACTTCTTGGCAGGATAATTTGTTATATCCCGTATTTTGTACATTGGGACAATCCGATTTAACTATGGTAAGTTAGGGACAAAACCATTCCGGGATGCAAAGTCGGGACTTTTGACCTTTGATTTTGTTTTGAGATATAATTTGTTCATGAATTTGTTGCCATGGAACATTTAGGAAAATTTGGTACCAAAAGTGATATAATTGGAAGTTGCAAATCATGCAATTTTTGGCCCTTTGGCCTTGTGAATGGGAGGTGGCTCCCACACATGTTGTGGCCAATTTTAATTGGTTCAACACATGTGTGGGCCATGGGACACATGTATAAGTCTTATACTAGCATAAAAGATGACTTCTAAGTCATTCATCTTCATTCAACACGTAGAAAAAAAATAACAACCTTGGATGAACAAAAGGAGGCTCTCGGCCAAACCCAAGAAAAACCAAGTCCAATTTTAGCCATCCCAAAAATATTTCCTTGGTGTAAATCCACTAATTAGAGGTCCCTAAGTAACGTGGAAGTGTTGTTGGAGTGATCAAACCGCTAGTTTTCACCCTTGCTAACCCTAGCCTATTTGTGAAGTTTAAGAAGAAAGGTAAGATTTAATCTTGTTTTATGTGTTATGAATGGTGTATGCATGTTGTAGTATGTTAATATGGATGAAATTCATGAAATATAGTATGTTGGAGTGAGGCCGTGTATATGAGGTTTGGCCGTGTAGGTGTGTGTGTTGTGTTGAGATGAAGAATTGATTTTATGTAGCATGTTTAGTTGTGTAGTGTGAAGAAAAGAATGAGAATCATCAACATATGTATATGTGTAGTGTTGGCCGAATATGGGTCATATTATATGACAATGAATGAATTAATTCTATTTGGAATTTTGAATGTTGTCATTGTGAATTCTATGTTGGAAATGAGAGTTTAATGACTCAAGATTGATGTTGTAATTGTATGGGCTGATTTGGAGAATCATGTGTATTCAATGTAATTTTTATATTTATAAGAATGACATTGTTAGAGTGTGGATTGTTGGTGCAAATCATGATTTGGAAATGAGGAATGTGTTATAGTTGAGGTTCTCGGGTTTGGGCAGTTTTTCGGGTGAGTTGGGATGTTATTTGGGATGTTTGAAACATTGTATGAATTGTTTAAAATGTCCTTGAATATTGTTGGTATGGGTTCGGGTTGGTATTTGAATGTATAAGCGTTGATGTTGGCTTGAAGGTAAGCCGTCGAATTGAATATTATGAATGTTGTTGAATGATGTAAAAGGGGGTTACTAATGTTATATTGCTTTTCGGTTTGATTATTGGTGTTGTCGTTGTTGATTTGGCCGAGTTAAATTCTCGGGTTAGTCTATTTACAGGGGAAGTGCTGCCCAAATTTCTGTAGAATTAAGTGTTAGTTTGAAATTAAATGCCTATGGCTAATGTTTGGCATATTATGACGTGTTTGTAGACCTTGGGGAGCCCGAGGCGTAGGTTGGCATTAGCTTGAGTTTGGATTAGCTTTGAGAGCGTTCGAGGTATGTAAAGCTCAACCCTCTCTTCTTTTGGCATGCCTTAGTTACAAATAGGCTACGACACGAGCCTCGAGGAAATTCTATTCTCGCAATCCGAGCATGTTTATGACTCTTATTTGTCTCTTGGAATTCGTATGTTTGATGTGATGAAATATTGGCCCTTATGTCTTTGGAATATTTGATTTTCAAATTTTGCATAAAAAGTTTCGTTTTTAAAGAATTCCGTAACTACGAACGCCCGTATCTTTCACAGAAAGGCTCGGATTGCCTCGATATGTTCGTAGGAGATTGTGTGGCGTATGATGAGTATGTTTTTCATAGGCGAGCCCGGCTCGGGTCGACACCCGTCCGTGGGACCCGCGACTCTCTTTTTGTAATCGATGACTTTTGAAAGAATTTGGTTTGGTTATTATTCCGATTTCCAAGTATGGTCATTTTAATTATCTTTTGAGTCTATGATAATGATTTTATACATATGGTTACTCACGACTCGCTCGTGCATTTGTTGTATCTTTCGCCGAGTCCGGGCCGGTTCTTCGTTGTCGTGCGCACTTTGTTATACTCCGGTGTTATCTTGTGTGACATGGTTCCGAGCACCTCGCTAGAGGGCCGGGTTCCGTTTATATTTGGTGTTATCTTGTGTATGGCGTTATGTTGTGTTATGATGTGTGACGGGGATACGGAGATTTGAAACTTTACGGTGTTATCTTGTGTTATGGCGCCACGACGGGCGGCGACCATATTTTTACGAGCCCTATGCATGACTTGTATTTTGAAAGTAAACATTTTGATATTTTGGAAATGCATTTACTTTACGTACTCTCGTTTCGATTATGACTCGATTTGTTTACTATATCTTCGCTTTGCATACTCGGTACATATTTCGTACCGACCCCCCCTTTCTTCGGGGGCGCGTTTCATGCCCGCGTGGTACGGACGTACGTTCGGTGATCCGCCGCCCTAGGACACTCTTTCTGTTGTTTGGAGTGCTCCCCTTATTCGGAGCCCACATTTTGGTATATATCCGTTCGCTGCATTTGTATGAGTTTGTTCAGGGGTACGGCGGGGCCCTGTCCCGTCATATGATTCGGTTTGTCTGTCTAGAGGTGTGTGGACATATATATGGGTTGTGCCTATTACGTGTGTGTGTTTGTATGATATATATTACGGGCGATCCCATTCGCCGTGCGACCTTGTCGGCTTGCATTTGTATATGTTTTGGGCCGTTGCGCCATTTGATAGCCTTGTCGACTTCGATATATATATATGTTTGTGTTTGAGATGTGTTTGAGACGATTGAGATAATTGAGACGGTGTTCGATATTTGTATACGCATAAGCTATCTATGTGTTTCGGATTTGATGAATGTGTTTGGGTGCCGGCTCGGGCACTAGTCACGCCTACGGGGTTGGGTCGTGACAAAAGTGGTATCGAGCGGTTCGTCCTCGGAATGTCTACGGACCGTGTCTAGTAGAGTCTTGTTTATCGGTGTGTTGTGCACCACATCTATAAACAGGAGGCTACAGGACATTTAGGATGTTATCTTTCCTTCTGATCTTAGATCGTGCGATAGAGCTGTGTTATCAGGATGACTCTTCTCTAACGAAATGTTATGTTTTCAGCGATGCCTCCGAAAGGCCACGGGCGCCCGAAGGGCAAGTCTACGGCGAGTTGGTGAGACCGGCCGGGCCCGCGAGTTACTAGGGCCCGTGTGGGCTGTCCGAATATTGTGCCCCGACGACGGTTCGGCTACACCACCGATATCGAGAGGGGCTTGGAGCAACGGCAGCTGCCAGTGCGGGCGGCTCCACCGCCGGCTCCCGAGGTTCGAGTGCCGCGCCCCGGTTCCCCGGCCCGGGGGCGGATGATGGGGCCATGCGAGAGGCGGTACGATTATTGACCCGATTGGTGGCAGGGCGAGGCCCGCGAGGGCTTGGGTAGGGGGTGATCGGGCGACCGACGTGACGGTTCGAGGGCCGTGAGTTTCGACATGTAATCCACGAGTTTTCGGGTCGAAGCCCGCGAGAGGACCCTCAGGAGTTTATCGAGACGGATGTTGCGTACATTACGGTTGATTAAGGCGGCCCAAAGATTGAGTGTGAGATGGCATCATATCGGTTGCGGGATGTGGCCGCAATTGGTATGAGTCTAGGTATTGTCCGAGGTGAGGTGCCCTCGGCCGTATGGGGCGAGTTCGAGGCCTTTCGGCCCATTTTCGCCTCGAGGTACGGCGAGCCGAGTAGATAGATTCTGCTGTTGAAGACGAGGGCGGGACCGTCCGGAGTACGGTTGGAGTTTGACTCGTTGGCTAGATATGTGTCCGCTTATGTGGGCGATATGTGACCGGATGCACCGGTATGTGATGGGGACTAGATCGCTATATGGTCGATAGTTGTTTGGTGCGCGGCCCGCCGGGTATGGATATTGCCGTGTCCGGGGCACACGCCCGGGGGTATGGAGGACGGCACGAGGGCGTCGGCCCGATAGGATTATGATAGAGGCCGGCCCAAGAGGGCCGGATCCGGCCGGGTATTCTAGGGATTTTCGGGGCGGGCGGCCTCGGCGGCCGACGGAGCGGATATCCTCCCCGGCCGGCCACGGGGCACACCCCCGCGGTTCGCCGGCCGGAGATCGGAGGGTGCGGGATATTCGGGGGCGGGCCGAGCTCGGGGTTTCGGGCTCACGGTTGGACGGAGGTTCCGGTAGTCGGATGAGACCGCCCGGACCTCGTGTTCCCCCTTTGTGGGAGACAACACCGGGGGTGTTTTTCGTGCCACGGTGCGTGTTTTACTTGTGGCCGTCGGGGGCCGTCGATGAGAGATTGCCGGTTAGGGGTGGTGCGGTAGCGCGGCTCGGCCTACCGGGTCGGCCGGTGGTTCATCTTCATCCTCGGTAGCTATGCGCCGCGGGGCGAGGTATGCCGGCACCGGCGGGCCGCGGCGAGAGGTCGTGGCGGAGTTCCCGGTTCTAGCGGTCCTTTGAACCGCATTTATATGCATTGCCGGCCCGACGGGACCGAGGAGGTGTCGCCTAATGTTGTTACGGGTATATTCTTTTGGTCTTCTCTCGAGATGTGTATGCACCTTTGATTGATCCCGGCTCTACTTTATCATATATTTCTCCCCTTGTTGCTAATAAAATTGGGATAGAATGCGAACCGATAGAGCCTTTTGAGGTAGCTACACCGGTAGGGGATTCTGTTATAGCCAGGCAGGTTTATAGGGATTGTTCGGTAATTGTTTGTGACCGCTGCACTAAGGCAGATTTGGTAGAGTTAGATATGACTGAGTTCGATGTGATTATGGGTATGGATTGGCTAGCTTCTTATTATGCTAATGTTAATTGTCAAAAGAAGATAGTCCGTTTCCAATTTCTAGGGGAACCAGTTATAGAGTGGGCGAGTAATACGACATCGCGAGGGGGTAAGTTTATTTCATACCTCAAGGCAAGAAAAATGATCGAAAGGGCTATATTTATCATCGGTTCGTGTTCATGATTTAGAAACGGAGAGGCACCGACTCTTCGGTCGGTCCAGTGGTTAATGAATTTTTAGATGTATTTCCCGGATGAGCTTCCGAGGTCTTCCCTCCCGAGCGGGAGATAGAGTTCGCTATTGATTTGTTGCCGGATACTCGGCCTATCTCTATTCCTCCGTACGGAATGGCGCTGCGGAATTGAAGGAATTGAAAGAGCAGGCGAGAGATTTATTAGAGAAGGGCTTTATTAGGCCCGATCATCACCCTGCAGGGAGCGCGGTATTGTTTGTGAGAAAGAAGGATGGGTGTTGCGGATGTGCATTGATTAGGCGGTGAATAAGGTAACCATCAAGAATAAATACCCCCTCCCCGGATTGATGATTTGTTTGATCGGTTGCGGGGTGCCGAGGTGTTTCTCGAAGATAGACTGCGGTCGAGCTATCATCGGGTATGGGTACGAGAGGTGATATTCCTAAGACAAGCATTCGGGACCGATATGGGCATTATGAATTCGAGTGATGTCGTTTGGGGTGACTAATGCTCTAGCCGTATTTATGGACATGATGAATCGGGTATTCAGACCGTTCTTAGATATGTTCGTGATTGTATTTATTGATGACATCTGGTTTATTCACGATCAGAAGCAGAACATGCAGATCATTTGAGGACGGTACTTGGCGTACTTCGGCACCAGAAATTATATGCTAAATTTTCTAAATGTGAATTACGGGGTTGACTTCGGTGGCATTTACGGGGCATATTATTGGGCCCGATGGCATCGGGTGGATACCCGAAGATTGAGGCCGTAAAGAATTGGCCTAGACCTACGATGCCTGCGAGGTGCGTAGCTTTCTAGGATTGGCCGGTTATTATAGGAGATTCGTGGAGAAATTTGCTTCGATTTCGGCGCCTTTAACAAGGCCGACTCGGAAGGGAGCTAAGTTCCGGTGGACGATGCTTGCGAGCGTAGCTTCCGATTCTTGAAAGAGAAGTTGACTACGGCTCCGGTTCCGACACTTTCCGAGGGACCGGACGGCTATGTTATTTATTGTGATGCTCGGTATTGGTTTGGGGTGTGTGTTGATGCGGCACGGCGAGTTATAGCTTATGCTTCCGGCGACTCAGAAAGCACGAGAGAAATTATCCTACCCACGATTTGGAGCTAGCCGCGGTGATTCATGCTTTGAAGATGTGGAGACATTATCTATATGGTGTTCACGTTGATATTTATACAGATCATAAGAGCCTCCAGTACATCTTTAAGCAGAAGGAGTTGAACTTGCGGCAGAGGAGGTGGTTAGAGTTACGGAAAGATTATGATGTTAATATTCTATACCATCCGGGGAAAGCTAATGTTGTGGCAGATGCACTCAGCCGTAAGTCTATGGGCAGTCTAGTAGACGTGCCATCAGAGAGGAAAGAAATGGTTCGCGAGATCCATCAGTTGGCTAGTCTTGGAGTTCGCTTGGCTGATTCTGGAGATATTGGGGTTTCTGTTCGAGGAATTTCTGAATCCTCTATTACGGAAGAGATTAAGCAGCGTCAGTATGAGGATCCTATTCTGGCACAGTATAGAGATACAGCCCTGGCAAAGGAAAAGACCCCGTTCGAGATTACATCCGATGGAGTACTATTACACAGGGGCAGATTATGTGTACCTGATGTTGCAGGGCTGCGGCGACAGGTTATGGGCGAGGCACATTATGCCCGTTATTCTGTTCACCCAGGGTCGACGAAGATGTATCATGATCTCAGATGCTTATACTGGTGGGATGGTATGAAAAGAGATATAGCAGAGTTCGTCGCTCAGTGCCCAAATTGCCAAAAGGTTAAGATCGAGCATCAGAAGCCCGGTGGATTATTACAGGAGATGGAGATACCGTCGTGGAAGTGGGAAATCATTAATATGGACTTTATTACAGGCTTACCTCGCACTCCACGGAGGTATGATTCCATTTGGGTTATTGTTGATCGGTGACAAAATCGGCCCATTTCCTCCCGGTCTACGGACTACGTATTCGGTGTATATTATGCCGGTGAGGCTTTATATATTAAGGAGATTGTGAGACTTCACGGAGTTCCCATATCTATTATCTCGACGACGGAGGTGCCCGGTTTGACTAATTTACGGAGATCATTTCAGGAAGGATTGGGGACGCAGGTGAGTCTTAGTACAGCATTCCATCCTCAGTCTGACGGACAGGCCGAGCGCACTATTCAGACGCTGGAAGATATGTTGCGGGCCTGTGTTATTGATTTCAGGGGTAGCTGGGATGATCATTTGCCACTTGTTGAATTTGCTTATAATAACAGCTACCACTCCGGTATTCGAGATGGCACCATATGAGGCTTTGTATGGCGAAATGCGGGACACCGATTGGTTGGTTTGATATTGGCGAGACTAAGTTGATTGGCCCGAGATGTGATCCGGCGGGCGGTTGATAAGGTGAAACTTATTCGGGAGAGGTTATTAGCGACCCGAGTCGGCGAAATCATATGCAGATAATCGCCGTCGACATTTAGAGTTTCAGATTGGTGATTGGGTATTCCTTAAAGTGTCACCTATGAAAGGTGTTATGAGATTTGGCAAGAAAGGAAAGCTCAGTCCGAGATATATTGGGCCTTATCAGATCATCGTAAAATAGGCAAGGTTGCCTATGAGTTAGATCTGCCAGCTGATTTGGGAGCAGTACATCCGGTATTTCATGTTTCTATGCTTCGTAAATGTATTGGTGACCCTTCTAGAATATTTCCTGTAGATGATATCCAGGTCACAGAGGAGCTATCTTACGAAGAGCAGCCTATAGCCATATTGGATCGTCAGGTAAGGAAGTTGCGGAATAAAGATGTGGCTTCTGTTAAGGTGCTGTGGCGGAATAATAACCGGGAGAAAATGAGCTGGGAAGCTGAGGAACAGATGAAGAAGAAGTATCCTCGCTTGTTTCCAGTGCCTACAGGTAATCTAAATCTCTTACTTGACTATGTTGTTTGATAAATGAATTGTTGTGATAGTTGTAAAAGAAACTCCCCCGAGTGCTTATAAGGTCCCGTAAGGTTAATCTAACATTAGAGGACGAATGTTCTAAAGGGGGAGAGGATGTTATATCCCGTATTTTGTACATTGGGATAATCCGGTTTAACTATAGTAAGTTAGGGACAAAACCATTCCGGGATGCAAAGTCGGGACTTTTGACCTTTGATTTTGTTTTGAGATATAATTTGTTCATGCATTTGTTGCCATGGAACATTTAGGAAAATTTGGGACCAAAAGTGATATAATTGGAAGTTGCAAATCATGCAATTTTTGGCCCTTTGGCCGTGTGAATGGGAGGTGGCTCCCACACATGTTGTGGCCAATTTTAATTGGTCCAACACATGTGTGGGCCATGGGACACATGTATAAGTCTTACACTAGCATAAAAGATGACTTCTAAGTCATTCATTTTCATTCAACACTTAGAAAAAAAACAACAACCTTGGATGAACAAAAGGAGGCTCTCGGCCAAACCCAAGAAAAACCAAGTCCAATTTTAGCCATCCCAAAAATATTTCCTTGGTGAAAATCAACTAATTGGAGGTCCCTAAGTAACGTGGAATTGTTGTTGGAGCGATCAAACCGCTAGTTTTCATCCTAGCTAACCCTAGCCTATTTGTGAAGTTGAAGAAGAAAGGTAAGATTTAATCTTGTTTTATGTGTTATGAATGGTGTATGCATGTTGTAGTATGTTAATATGGATGAAATTCATGAAATATAGTATGTTGGAGTTGAGGCCGTGTGTATGAGGTTTGGCCGTGTAGGTGTGTGTGTTGTGTTGAGATGAAGAATTGATTTTATGTAACATGTTTAGTTGTGTAGTGTGAAGAAAAGAATGAGAATCATCAACATATGTATATGTGTAGTGTTGGCCGAATATGGGTCATATTATATGACAATGAATGAATTAATTCTAGTTGGAATTTTGAATGTTGTCATTGTGAATTCTATGTTGGAAATGAGAGTTTAATGACTCAAGATTGATGTTGTAATTATATGGGCTGAATTGGAGAATCATGTGTATTCAATGTAATTTTTATATTTATAAGAATGACATTGTTAGAGTGTGGATTGTTGGTGCAAATCATGATTCGGAAATGAGGAATGTGTTGTAGTTGAGGTTCTCGGGTTTGGGCAGTTTTTCGGGTGAGTTGGGATGTTATTTGGGATGTTTGAAATGTTGTATGAATTGTTTAAAATGTCCTTGAATATTGTTGGTATGGGTTCGGGTTAGTATTTGAATGTATAAGCGTTGATGTTGGCTTGAAGGTAAGCCGTTGAATTGAATATTATGAATGTTGTTGAATGATGTAAAAGAGGGTTACTAATGTTATATTACTTTTCGGATTGATTATTGATGTTGTTAGTTTGGTTGTTGGTGTTGTTGTTGTTGATTTGGCCGAGTTAAATTCTCGGGGTTGGTCTATTATAGGGGAAGTGCTGCCCAAATTTAGTAGAATTAAGTGTTAGTTTGAAATTAAATGCCTAAACGTCTATAGCTAATGTTTGGCATATTATGACGTGTTTGTAGACCTTGGGGAGCCCGAGGCGGAGGTTGGCATTAGCTTGAGTTTGGAGTAGCTTTGAGAGCGTTCGAGGTATGTAAAGCTCAACCCTCTCTTCTTTTGGCATGCCTTAGTTACAAATTGGCTACGACACGAGCCTCGAGAAAATTCTATTCTCGCAATCCGAGCATGTTTATGACTCTTATTTGTCTCTTGGAATTGGTATGCTTGATGTGATGAAATATTGGCCCTTATGTCTTTGGAATATTTGATTTTCAAATTTTGCATAAAAAGTTTCGTTTTTAAAGAATTCCGTAACTACGAACGCCCATATCTTTCACAGAAAGGCTCGGATTGCCTCGATATGTTCGTAGGAGATTGTGTGGCGTATGATGAGTATGTTTTTCATAGGCGGGCCCGGCTCGGGTCGACACCCATCCGTGGGACCCGCGACTCTCCTTTTTGTAATCCTGATGACGCTTGAAAGAATTTGGTTTGGTTACTATTCCGATTTCCAAGTATGGTCATTTTACTTATCTTTTGAGTCTATGATAATGATTTTATACATATGGTTACTCACGACTCTGCTCGTGCATTCTGTTGTATCTTTCGCCGAGTCCCGGGCTGGTTCTGTTATCGTGCGCACTTTGTTATACTCCGGTGTTATGCTGTGATATGGTTCACCGAGCACCTCGCTAGAGGGCCGGGTTCCGCTCATATTTGGTGTTATGCTGTGTATGGCGTTATGTTGTGTTATGATGTGTGACGGGGTTACGGAGATTTGAAACTTTCTGGTGTTATGCTGTGTTATGGCGCCGATGACGGGCGGGCGACCATATTTTCTGAGCCCTATGCATGATTTGTATTTTGAAAGTAAACACTTTGATCTTTTGGAAATGCATTTACTTTACGTATACTCGTTTCGATTATGACTCGATTTGTTTACTACATTTTACGCTTTGCGCATACTCGGTACATATTTTCGTGCGACCCCTTTCTTCGGCCGCGTTTCATGCCCGCGGTACGGACGCACGGTTCGGTGATCCGCCAGTCTAGGACACCCTTTTCTCGCTGTTGGAGTGCTCCCTTATTCCGGAGCCCACATTTTGGTATATATCCATTCGCTCGCATATATATATGAGTTTGTTCGGGGGTACGGCGGGGCTGTCCGTCATATGATTCGGTTTGTCTGTCTAGAGGTACGTGGACATGTATGTGGATTAGGCCTATTACGTACGTGGGTGTGTTTGTATGATATATGTTCTGGGCGATCCCATTCGCCGTGGCAGCCTTGTCAGCTTGCATTTGTATATGTTTTGGGCCGTTGCGCCATTTGATAGACTTGTCGGCTTCTGATATATATATGTTTGTGTTTGAGATGTGTTTGAGACGATACCGAGATAATTTGAGACAACACGATATTTGTATACGCATAAGCTATCTGTTTGTGAGTCGGATTTATGAATGTGTTTGGGTGCCCAGCTCGGGCACTAGTCACGGCCTACGGGGTTGGGTCGTGACATAATTGTTCGGTGACTTGAACATCATATATCGGTACAACTCTAGAAGGATCTCCAATGCACATACGAAGTATCGATATATGGAAAACTGGGTTAATTGACTCCAAACCTGGAGGTAGATCTAATTCGTAATCAACTTGGCCTACCCTGCGTATAATCTCATTAGGTCCAATGTACCAGGGACTAAGCTTGCCCTTTTTACCAAATCTCATGACGCCCTTCATTGGTGACACCTTTCAGAATACCCAATCTTTCACTTGAAACTCTAAGTCCCTTCGACGATTATCTGCATAGGATTTCTGACGACTCTGAGCGAGTCGATCTTGTATAAGCTTGACTTTCTCTATAGCTTGCTGGAACAAGTCTTGCCCTATCAATTTAGTCTCTCCTACTTCGAACCACCCAATTGGAGATCTACACTTGTGCCGGCATAAAACCTCATACAGGGTTCTAGAATGATAACTATTGTTGTAAGAAAATTCAATAAGCGGTAAGTGATCATCCCAACTACCTCCAAAATCCAGTATACATGCCCGTAGCATATCTTCAAGGGTTTGAATAGTGCGTTCAGCTTGTCCATCAGTCTGCGGGTGAAATATTATACTAAGACTCACCTGGGTCACCAAACCTTTTTGGAAAGTTTTCCAGAAATTGGCTGTAAATTGAGTCCCTCTATCGGAGATAATAGACACTGGAACACCGTGAAGTCGCACTATCTCTTTAACATAAAGCTTTGCATAATCTTCTGCTACATATGTAGTTCTGACCGGTAAGAAATGAGCTGACTTCGTGAGTCTATCTACAATCACCCATATAGAATCATACTTACGTCGAGAACGGGGTAAGCCTGCAATGAAATCCATGTTAATTACTTCCCATTTCCAAGTCGAAATCTCTATATCTTGTGACAATCCACTGGGCTTTTGATGTTCAATTTTCACTTGTTGACAATTAGGAAATTGGGCTACAAATTCTGCTGTGGCATTCTTCATCCCATTCCACAAATATATAGATTTAAGATCATGATACATTTTTGTTGCTCCGGGGTGACCGGAATAATGGGAACAATGGGCTTCTTTCAAAATCTATTGACGTAACCCTACGACATCGGGAACACACAACCTGCCTCGACATCGGAGAACTCCATCTCCCAAAATCTCAAAGGATGACTTCTTCTTCTGAGGAGTGTATTTCTGTAATGAACTAGCATGAGATCCTCGTACTGGTGCTCTTTCACTTCAACCACTAGGGACGAGACCGCTGAAATCTGAATGGTAGCTCCCATATTGCCTGATTCCACTACCCAAACTCCTAGGCTAGCTAATTGCTGGAGCTCACGAGCTAACTCTCTTTTCTCTAGCTGAACATCGCATAAACTTCCCACGGATCTGCGGCTAAGAGCATCGGCCACAACGTTTGCTTTCCCGGGATGATATAGGATGTTAACATCATAATCTTTCAACAACTCCAACCATCGCCTCTGCCGCAAATTCAATTCCTTCTGCTTGAAAATATACTGAAGGCTCTTATGATCCGTGTAGATATCCACATGGACACCATACAAATAATGTCTCCACATCTTCAATGCATGCATCACTGCAGCTAACTCAAGATCATAGGTTGGGTAATTCTTCTCATGTTTGCGCAACTGCCTTGAGGCGTAGGCAATCACCTTACCATGCTGCATCAGTGCACACCCTAATCCAATGCTCGAGCATCACAATAGACAACATACCCTTCTGGTCCTTCTAGTAGCGTCAGAACTGGAGCAAAAGTTAACCTGTTCTTTGGCTCCTGGAAACTACGATCACAAGCATCCGTCCATTGAAATTTAGCTGATATCAGGGTCAACTTCGTGAGTGGTGTAGAGATAGAAGAAAAGCCTTCTACAAACCTCCTGTAATAACCTGCTAAACCCAGAAAACTATGAACCTCCGTAGGTGTTGTAGGCCTTGGCCAAGTCTTCACGGCCTCAATCTTTTGGGTATCTACCCGAATACCATCAACTGAAATAACATGCCCCAAAAAGGTCACCGAATTCAACTAAAATTCACGCTTAGAAAATTTGGAAAATAACTCTTGAGTTTGGAGAACCTTAAGGACAGTACGCAGATGATCCGCATGTTCTACTTCAGATCGAAAATATACCAGGATATCGTCAATGTACCCGATCACAAATAAATCTAAGAAAGGCCTGAATACATTGTTCATCAAATCCATAAATACTGCCGGCGTATTAGTTAGCCCAAATGACATTACCCGAAACTCAAAATGGCCATATCTTGTTCTGAAAGCCGTCTTAGGGATATCCTTCTCCTTAACTCTCACTTGATGATACCCGAATTTTAAATTTATTTTTGAAAACCACCTGGCACCCTGCAATTGATCAAATAAATTATCAATCCTTGGAAGCGGATATTTATTCTTGATCGTCACCTTATTTAGTTGCCTATAGTCAATGCACATTTGCAAGGAGGCACCTTTCTTCCTCACAAACAGCACGGGGAAGAACTAGGCCTAATAAAACCTTTTTCAAGCAAGTCTTTCAATTGCTCCTTCAGCTCTTTCAACTCCGCGGGGGCCATTCAATAAAGAGGAATGGATATAGGTTTTGCATTCGGTAGCACATCAATAGCGAAATCAATTTCCCGCTCAGGAGGGAGGCCTGGAAGCTCATCCGGGAATACATTCGGAAACTCATTCACCATGGGGACAGACTGAAGAGTTGACGATTCGGCTTCGACATCTTGAACCCGAACGAGATGGTAAATACACCCTTTAAAAATCATTTTTCTTGCCTTGATATTGGAAATAAACCTACCTGGGACGTTGTATTTCCCTTCCATTCCAAAACTGGTTCCCCCGAAAACTGAAAGCGAACCATTGTCGTTCTACAATCAACATTGGCGTAGCAAGAAGCCAACCAATCCATGCCCATAATAACATCCAAGTCCACCAATTTTAACTCATGTAAATCAACCATAGTACGATGTTCACAAATCGCAGCTACACAATTTCTATATACTTGACTAGCTATTGCCAGTTCGCCAATGGGTGTAGATTCCTCGAAAGGTTTGATTGACTTCGGTTTGAAATCAACCTGCAATATACAGAGTAACATATGTCAGTGTGGATCCCGGATTTATCAATGCATATACATCATGAGAAAGTATCGACAATATACCTGTGACGACATCAGGGGAAGACTCAAGATCCTGCCGTCCAACCAAAGCATAAATACGGTGCTGGGACCACTAAAACTGGGAGCTCTCCCTCTACCTCTACCATGGATGACTGGTTCCTGTGAACCTTGCCCCATAGGGTGTATAGATGATGAAGACCCGACTGCCGATTCTGAAGGCTGGACCCTGCCCTACCACCAATCGAGGGGCAATCACGCATGATATGGCCTGGCCGACCACATGTATAGCAAACCTCTGAGCCTAGTCGACACTGTCCCCAATGTAACTTCCCGCACTGGGAACATCGTGGCACGAGTGGCCTTGCCTGACCCGAATCGCCTCTAAAATGAGAACCTGAAGCCCTAAAACTCAGACTCAGCCCGGAGTGAGTAGATATATCAAATCTCTGTCCTGTAAATCGTGGAGAAGCACTAGTCATAGAATGGCCTGAATGCCTTGAAAACTGCTGCCTTTGCCCTCCCCTAAATTCACTAATCGGACCCGAAGATCTTGCCCTCTTGCTATATCCTCTGTCATGCTCACGCTCACTCCTTTGTTGTTGTTGGCTTTCCTCTAAATTCTAGGCATGGGCTTGAATGCGTGAAATGTCCATGTTGTCTTGAAGGGACGCAGTCAAGCATTTATCCCTCAAATGTGGCCCCAAGCCACTCACAAATCGGTGCACTTGATCAGCCATATCCGCTACCATGGCCGGAGCATACCAAACCAAAGAATTGAAGCAGAGACTATACTCTAAAGCACTTATGCTTCCTTGCCTAAGATTCAAGAACTTATCGACTCTAGCCTGCCGAACCTCTGGAAATAAGTAATGTCGGAGGAAGGCATCCAAAAATTCTTGCAAAATCGGGGGAGGTGCATTGACTCCCCTTGAAGCCATCCAAACCGTATACAAATGAACCACAACATCCCACAATCGATAGGATGCTAGCTCCACCGATTCAATGTTTGAAGTGTGCATTAACCGAAGTGTCCTCAACATCCCATCAATAAAGCTCTAACGGTCCTTATCCGGATTTGACCCAAAGAATTTCGGTTGGTTTAAGAAAATAAAATCACGGCTCTTACACTAACAGCCTTATCACCTTGACATGTACCTTGCCGCTGGGTTTGAGCGGCAGTGAGTAAATGAATGGCCTCTTTCATATCTTGGCCCGAAGCATCTGCTGGAGGAGCTAGGGCTGAGGCTCCCTCATGCTCCTCAGAATTGGGCAATGAGCGAGAGGACTGAGATTGAGCCACATTCTGGGACTCACCCTCCTCTATAACCGTTGGCGGCAGCCTTTCGGCCCGCTCTTCCGCCACTGTCTTGCCCTTTTGGGCTGCCGTAGCTTTTTTCTTTAGAGGCATTTCTGAAACACATAATACACGGTTAAGGAAAGAGAAATTCTTATATCATAGCTCTATCGCATGGTCAAAGCAGAAAGAAGGTCATTCATTCCTAAAAATGTCCGCAGCCTCCTATTTATAAGCGCGGCGCACAACACACCCATAAACAAGACTCTACTGGACACAGCTTGTAGACACAACCTAGGACAGAACTGCTCTGATACCACTTGTGTCACGACCCAATCGGAGGGCCATGATGGCCACCCTGTGCTAACCCACCTGGTACCTCTCATCGTACATTCATATTCACATCTGGCTGAGCCACATGGCCTACTTATGATTTCTATACATCAATCATACGATTCTTATTCGGCAATGACACGTCTATATCAACATCAACAACTACACCCATATTCACATCACAAAAGCCGACGAGGCTAACAAAATAATATACCAAAAGAATGGGCCGACAAGGCAAAGGACATCTACTATGCATAACTATCTACGAGCCTCTAAGAAGAGTATGAAACATCATCATAAGGACGAGACAGGACCCCGCCATGCCCATATATACACAAAAGAATAATACCCAAAAGCTGCAGCTCTGAATCAAACGGAGCTCCTCCATGCAGTCTCTGAACAAGCAGTCTATGGGTCAAGTTCATCTTCCTATCCACCGGCGTGCATGACGCAGCGTCCACAAACAAAAGGACGTCAGTGCAAAAAATGTACTGAGTATGTAAAGCATAATCAATAACATAACTAAAGCATACGAAATAACATAAGATAGATGAGTCATGAAATGAAAGAGCTAGGTTAACCTCTAGCGACGTTCGTCATATTTACTTACCTTCTTTTTAATGGGAAACTTCCATTCCATACATTCGTACATATAGAAGTATCGTACCCGACCATAGAGGTTTGGTGTCTTACATACCCTACCATGATAAGGTTCAGTGTTACACGTACCTGACCCTACCAGGGCTCGGCGTTATCTGTACCCAACTGTAGTAGTGTGCGCGCAATAAATATCATTTCGGACCATATAAGCTCGGTGTTACATAATAGCCACACATACTTATACACATATACATAAGAGTCCCTAAGTATCATCAACATCATCGTCATCATCGTTTTCGTTACAACTTTCCTTAGGGGATCAACTATCATAAAAAGGAGGTAATAGCATCGTACAAATATCGAGAATCATGAGCTTTAGTAATTTTAGAGGTAGAGTCATTTGGAAGAAATTTGTAACCCATGAGATGGTACATAGCAAAGGAATTATGCCTTAATGAAAGAAGGGTTAGCCTTACATACCTTGTCATCTTCTTAACTACTTAACGTTCGCCGTCGAAGCTTGAGAAATCTGCATTTAGAAGGATTCATGCCATGGTTAAGCCTTAATGATATTCTTAACCCAAACTAGAGTAATTCATGATATAATGAAAATTGGGCAGCATTTCCCCTACTCCATCGACTTCCACTATATTACTAAACAACTCCCAAACATCCATAATAACATCGACAATATCATCATCAAGTAATCACATTCCGTTACATCTTTAATAATCATTCTCATATTCCACTCATACTAGCAACTTCATGCTAACTTTTGCAAATTTTTCATACAATGCTTCCTCATCACAATTATTACCTTCCATAGTAAGATCATATTCATATCATACTAAGAATCACAACTTAAGTTAGCTTACTACTAAAAACATCATAAAAGCTACATTTAGACTCCATTTTCTACTTTCTTTTTCTACCCAAGTTTTGCTACAACCAAGCATTCTTAATAACATGAACTAAGCGTGAAGACTAACCTTTTTATCCCATAGAAACAATATTTGGAGCAGCTATCAACTTGTGCAAAAACCCTAGCTACAATGCCCAAGTAAGTCTTGGAATCTACCAACCCTAGGAATCCTTCTAACACATGAACACTTTGATTCTTGCTATTTAATATTTGTAATCTCTTGGATTTTAGTGTAATAGGTTTGGAGAAGGGTTTTAGATCTTTGAAGAGTTTAGACAAAGTGGGAAATGAAAAATGAAGTTAGGGTCGTCCATGTTTATAAAAAGAAAATTCTGACCCGACCCGATTATACGGCCTATTATACGGGCCGTATAATTTATATGGTCCATATAATTGGACCATATAATCTCACCAGGGATCACCCTCCTTTGGAAGTGATCTACGGACCATTATACGGGCCGTATAATTTATACGGTCCGTACAATTGGCCGTACAACTGGGAATTCCGAATTTCATTCTCGTCGACTCGTTTGACTTCCGATCCTTATGGAACCTTCTTGGAACTTATATAAAACTTCATTAACCATACAATAGGCCCTATAGCAGCCTCTCAAGATATTTCTAAATAAACATTAGCTCAATTATAGTGGAAACCTTTTCGAACACGGCTTACATTTCACTTCCTTCTACAACTAACTTCACATATTCGTATGACTTCGAAATCTTATAGTATGCACCCTAAGCTATCTACTACTTTCTTTAATCTTATAAGGGTTTCATAATCATCTAAGCTCACGTTAGCCTACTCACAAGGCAACGAATCCAAAATTTCCGAGGTGTAATAGGGTCTCTCCTTCTTCTAACACTTCCTTTTGCATGTATGCTAGTGCCTTGATTATTGCTTGTATTATAGATGGGTTCGAGGTGAATGTTGGCCATTATATTATTAGAGTGCTGAAGGAGTATATGCATTAGGATGGCTAAAGTTTGATGCTCCCTTCCTTGATCACTGAGCTGTGCAGAGTTGCTGGTGTTGATCACGCTCCTAATGATCACTAGGTAGGTCCTTATCCTTCTTTCAATCTGTACCGAATTAAAGGAGTGGGTGGTGCAGTGTCTAGCAGGAAAAGAAATGAAGGGTCATTTGGAGCAATCGGCACCCAGATCAAGGTTGTTTATGATATGGTATCTCAAATTCCCATAGGGACTACCAGTGCCGAACCCAGTGAGTTCTCCGGCGATAAGTTGAAGAAGTTTCTGGATGCTCAGAAGACACAATCTGAATCAAGCAAGAAGATGGTTGCCTAGGTGAAGAAATTTTAGAAGGCCTATGCTAAGATGGCCATGGATCATAACACTCTCCGGACAGATTTT
Organism: Lycium ferocissimum; assembly: GCF_029784015.1. Classification (NCBI taxonomy): domain Eukaryota; kingdom Viridiplantae; phylum Streptophyta; class Magnoliopsida; order Solanales; family Solanaceae; genus Lycium; species Lycium ferocissimum. The sequence continues at coordinate 11,805,391 of NC_081352.1, forward strand.
GATGTAGAGAAAACCAAGAACAAGAAGACCCGGAAGTTCTTGGTCAAGATGTGGGGAGGGATCAAGGCTATCTACCAATGGGCCAACCCATAGAAGAAGATTCCAGTCGAGGACCATCAAGATGATGAGAGGTACTCCTTCTTGACTGAGGATAAGGATGCCCAGGCTGCTGGAGATAGTGATGATGAGGTCAAGAGTTCAGCTCGCCAGGCTTGACTTCCCTTTACCCCTATCCCCTTCTAGACTTCACTTGCTTTTAGTTGGTTTGGATGTTTGAGATAATTTGTTGTTCCTTGTTTTGGATGATTCTGTTTTGGATTTTTGGTGCACTTGTTGGGCCTTTTATCATAGGTAAAATAGCTTGATTTTGTATTGAATGTTGTTTGTGAAAGACAGGGAAGGAAATCTGCAGAACTCACTAATTCCGTCCAGTGATTTTCACCGGAGCGAGCCACCTTTCGCAGGTGCTGCAAACAATATCTCGCTGCTGCGAGGTGATCAGAAGTTCATCGAGTTTGCTTCTGCAGACATCATTCACAGGAGCACTTACGCAAAGGCAGAAAAACTTGCAAAGGGGCGGCTTCGCTGATGCGAACCTGTCCCCGCTGGAGCGAAACCACTAAAGCAAGCACTGTATAATATGGCCTGACTGGCCGCAAGCATAATAAACATCCAAACCTAATCAGCACTTCCCCCAATGTAGCGTACCGCACTGAGTACATCGCGATAAAGGTGGTCTCATCTGGCCTGAATCACCCTTATACTGAGAACCCAAATCTCTGAAACTCTAACCCAGTCCGGAGCGAATAGGCCGATCAAATCTCTGGCCCGCAAATTGTGGAGGTGCACTAGTCACTGTATGGCCTGAGTACCTAGAATACTGCTGCCTCTGACCTCCTCTAAATTCGCTAACAGGACCTGAGGATCTAGCCGTCTTGCTATGACCCCTATCGTACTTACGCTCATTCCTCCGTTGTTGCTACCGCTCTTCCAAATTCTTGGCATGGGACTGGATGTGAGAAATATCCACACCATCCTGAAGTGAGGCCATCAAACACCCATCCATCAAATGTGGCCCTAAACCGTTCACAAAATGGTGCACGCGACCCCCCATATCGGCTACCATGGCCAGAGCATAACTAGCCAAAGAATTAAAACAAAGGCTATACTGTAGAGCACTCATATTTTCTTGTCTAAGATTTAAAAACCTGTTAGCTCTGGCCCGTCGAACCTCTGGCGGCAAATAATGTCGGACGAAAGCATCTACAAACTCTTGCCATACCGGTGGAGGTGCATTGACTCCTCTAGAAGACATCCAAACCGTATACCAATGAATCGCAACATCCCGTAATCTATAAGAGGCCAATTCTACCGGCTCAACATCCTAAGCATGTATTATCCGCAATGTTCTCAATATTCCATCTATAAAGCTCTGCGGTTCCTCATCCAGTTTTGACCCAAAGAATTCTGGAGGGTTCAAACTGATAAAATCACGGGCTCTAGCACTGAAAGCTCTATCACTATGACCCGTACCTTGCCGCTAAGGCTGAGCGGTGACTAGCTGAGTCAGGAAATGGATAGCCTCTTCCACCTCTTGGCCTGAGGCATCTAGTGGAGGGACTGGGGGTGCTGGAGCTGGAGCTGAGGCTCCTTCATGCTCCTCTAAAGCAGGTGGAGTATGAGAGGACCGAGATGGAACCTCATTCCGGGATTCGCCCTCCAGTAAATCAGTCGGTGGTACTCGCTCAGTCCTTCTTCCTGCCACCATCTTGCCCTTTTGGGTTGTCGTATCTTTTCTCTTTACAGGCATCGCTAAAAATATAGCACACAGTTAAGAAAAGGAACATCCTTATATCATGGCTCAATTGCACGATCTATGATGAAAAAGAAGGTCACTCATTCCTAAATGCCTGCAGCCTCCTGTTTGTAAGGGTAGCGCACTTCACTCCCATAAATAAGATTCTACTGGACACGGCTTATAGACACACCATAGGATGAACTGCTCTAATACCAGTTTTGTCACGACCCAACCAGAGAGTCATAACGGGTATCCAGAGATAACCTACCGAGCACCTCTCATCATACTTTAATAATCATATCTAGGTGAGACACATGGCTAAGTCATAACTATCATGCCCCATATAACACAAGTCTCATTGGACATAGGAACTTTTATATAAACATTGTTAACTATGCCCCTATATACACAAGCCGACATGGCCTCACGACCCAACCGGAGGGCCGCGATAGGCACCCGATGCTAACCCACCCAGGCACCTCATAACATACTTTCACATCACATCTAGGTGAGACACAAAGCTAAATCATACTTTCATTCATCATTCATATTAATCCCATTGGACAACAACACATCTATATCATCATTAGCAACTATTCCCATCTCAATGTACATAAGCCGACGAGGCTAACAAAAATAATATCCCAAAATATAGGCCGACAGGGCCGAACATATCTAACCATATACACATGTCTGCGAGCCTCTAAGAAGAATACGTCATATCATATAGGCGGGACAGGACCCCACCGTGCCCATAAATATGTGCACAAAAGAATCTATACCAAAACCTGCGCTCTTCGAACGAAATAGAGCTACGCTATGTAGTCCCTAAGAAATATAGCTATAGATCAAGTCTGTCTCCCTGGCCACCTGCGGGCATGACGCAGCGTCCACAAACAAAAGGACGTCAGTACGAAGAATGTACTGAGTATGTAAAGCATGATCAACATCAATATGAAAGCATAATAGACAACATATGAAATAGCATAGGATGGAAGATAATAGTATCATCGTCATATCACTTACTTTTTCTTCATAAGGACATTCCATTTCTATTGCGTATCCGTGTACGTACATCCATATCCGTATCCGTATATGTATTCGTACTCATTTACCTTTCGTATCCATTTTCGTATTCGTATTCATATTTCCATTCATACTCATATACAAATCATATACATTGCATATACATACCCTTTACATAGAATTTACATATACTTAACATATTCGTACTCATATTGATGTCATATACATAGAATTTATATAGCATACCCGACCACGAAGGTTCGGTGTTTCACATACCTGGCCCTATCAAAGCTCAGTGTCATACATACCTGGCCCTACCAAGGCTCGTGGTTATCCGTACCCAAGCCGCAATGGTGCGCGCGCATATATATATATATATATATATATATATATATATATATATATATATATATATATATATATATATATATATATATATATATATATATATATATATACATATCTATACATTCTACCCGGCCATATAAGCTCGGGGTTTCATAGTAGCCACACATAGGCACATATACATATAATCTCATAAGCATCTTTAGCATTATTACTATCGTCGTTCATTAAATCTATCCTTAAAGGATTACTTGTCATATAAGGAACTTTGTATAATTGTATCATCTCGAGAATCATAAGCTTGGTAGCTTTTAGAGATAGGATCATTGGAGAATATCATAGTCTCATAGAAGGATAGATATTTGGCCAAATAACCATGCCTTATGAAAGAAGGGTTAGCCTTACATACCTTTCCGTTCAACTATTCTATCACTTGCACATTCTCCTTCAATGCTCACGTTTCTACCTTCGTTAAAGTGCATACTAACATTAGAGAATCGATAGCTTAGCATTCATGACTAAAGCTAGAGAAAATTGGACAGCATCTCCTTTATTTATACGACTTCGTCCATATCATATATCAACTCCCAAACATCAATAATAGCATTCACAACATCATAACAATAGCCTTTATTCACCTACATTAACCTTACTTCTCAATTCATTTCCCATCATCCACATTCATGGTCATATCACACGATTACGTCCATTCATATACAATGTCTATTCCATGTTCACAATATCATTTATAACATGATTATAATCATAATGTATCAAGAATCATGACTCAATCCAAACATTTACTCAAAAGTGACACTATTCCACATTCATGACCCATTTCCTATTTCCTTATATAATCCAAGTGTTTCAACTTTCAAATATCTTAAACAACATGGAAATGTCATAAAACTTACCTTAGATGGTGTAGGAATGAACCTTGGGTGCAAACACTTCACTTGAGCAAAACGCTAGTTTCACCTTCACTTGGATTCTTGTCTTGGATGAACTCTAATGGGTTTCTTATACTTGGTTCACTTGGTTTGATGAAGTTGAACACTAATTTCTCTTGAAATCTTGTGGGAGAAATGTAGAGAGATGTTTTAGAGAGAAGTGGAGTGAAATGGAAATGAAATAAAATAAGACTTGAATCCCTTATTAATAACACAATTCAGCCCCGACCAATTTCTACGGACCAACATACGGTCCGTATAATTTATACTGACCATATGTATGGCCGTAGATTTGGTCCAGAGAGGGGTCTCAATCTGGGCTGAAAGTACGGCTGAACATACGGTCCGTATGTTTTGTACGGCTAATATGTTTGGCCGTATAATGCCTAGTCAATCTGAACTAGTTCTCGTCGACTCGTTTGATCTCCAATCCTTATGGAACCTTTTTGACACTTGTTTATCACCTCATTAACAATCTAAGGGATGTTATAACTCTTCTCCAAAGCATCATTAAATTCGTTACTCGTAAATCTTTTCCGATACTCATCGTATACCTTGCCTTCTCTTGGCAAACTTTCTCGTCTAACATCGAATTCCTTTGAAATCTCACTTAAGGTCATCAAATCTCATTCTTTACTTATCAAAATACCATATACTTCGTGCTATTCGTTAGTCTATTCACTGTACATTAACGAAAAATTTTTCGAGGTGTAACATTCTTCCCCCCTTGAGAACATTCGTCCTCGAATGTTAAGCACTCGGGAATTCTATGGAAATCTCGCCAGAGTTTTCCCTATAATATGGCACTACCATCCTGTCACAACAGCCCATAATAACAATGCCTCACAGGGCCATAACATAATAGCAATAGAATTTGGCCACACACGACCCAAATGCATAAAAAGGAAAACATACATACCTTATGATCTTGATGTTGCATCTTGGCCCTCTTCCGGAGGCTGAAATAGATGTGAGTGCTTGGATTTCATGATTTCTTCCGCTTCCCAGGTCATTTCCTCTCGGTTATTGTTTCTCCACAAAACCTTAACTGAGACCACTTCTTTGTTTCTAAGCCTCCGTACTTGCCTATCTAATATGACAATGGGTACCTCTTCATAAGTCAACTTTTCTGTCACTTGAACATCATTTATCGGGACGATCCTAGTAGATCTCCAACACATTTACGAAGCATCGAAACATGGAAAACTGGGTGAACTGACTCCAAATCAGGAGGTAGATCTAATTCGTAAGCCACTTTGCCTACTTTGCGCACAATTTCATACGGCCCAATGTACCAGGGACTAAGCTTCCCCTTTTTACCAAATCTCATTACACCCTTCATTGGTGACACTTTCAAGAATACCCAATCTTTAACTTGAAACTCTAAGTCCCTTCGACGATTATCCGCATAGGACTTTTGACGACTTTGGGCTGCTAATAACCGTTCTTGTATGAGCTTAACCTTCTCTATGGCTTGTTGGACCAAGTCTGGCCCTATTAATTTAGCCTCTCCTGCTTCAAACCACCCAATTGGGAATCTACTCTTTCACCTATATAAAGCCTCATACGGTGCCATTTGAATACTAGAATGATAACTATTATTGTAAGCAAACTCAATGAGTGGCAAGTGATCATCCCCATTACCTCCAAAATCTAACATACATGCCCGTAACATATCCTCGCAGCCTGAATGGTACGTTCAGCTTGTCCATCAGTCTGTGGATGAAATGTCGTGCTAAGGCTCACTTGAGTCCCTAAACCCTCTTGGAAGGACTTCCAGAAATTAGTCGTAAACTGAGTACCTCTATCAGAGATAATAGATATTGGAACACCATGAAGTCGCACTCTCTCTTTCACATAAAGCTTTGCATAATCTTCTGCTACATATGTCGTTCTGACTGGTAAGAAATGAGCTGACTTCGTGAGTCTATCCACAATCACCCATATGGAATCGTATTTACGTCGAGAATGGGGTAAGCCTGTAATGAAGTCCATATTAATTACTTCCCACTTTCAAGTTGGGATTTCTACAGCTTGCAACAATCCGCCCGACTTTTGGTGCTCGATTTTCACTTGTTGACAATAGGGACATTGAGCTACAAATTCTACTATATCTTTATTCCTCCCATTCCACCAATATATAGACTTAAGATCATGATACATTTTTGTTTCTCCGGGGTGGATAGAATAACGGGAACAATGAGCTTCTCTCAATATTTGGTGGCGTAAACCTGCCACATCATGAACACATAATCTGCCTCTACATCGGAGAACTCCGTCTCCTGCAATCTGTTACACCTCGCATTTTGTACGTATGAATATTCTGAGTTAGTTGCGACAAGTTAAAGGCGAGGCCATTTTCCGATTTTGTTTTAGTATGCAAGCCGCTTGTGAATATTATTATGGGCATGGAATATAAAGGATAAATTTGAAATAAGAAAAATTTGGAGGCTAAAAGTGGGGAAAATAATTTTATGAAATGGCACAAGTGTATATCATATATTTGTGGGCTAAATATATATATGTATGGACAAAGCATGACTAAGCCCAATTTAATTATGGACAAGGATGACCAAGCCCAATTTAGTTAGTCATCTTTTAGTAATTAAGGGAAAAATCTAGAAAAATTGAGAAAAAGAAGGGGCTTGGCCGGCCACCTTGCTATATATAAATATATATGGAACATGTGATGAATAAGGCAAGACTTATTCATCTTTTCCAATTCTAGAGACTTAGAGAAAAATGGAGAAAAGAAAAGAAAGGGAGAGAGAGGCACGGCCAAAGAGGTTTGGCGAATTCAGCCATGAAAGAGGGAGAGAAAAAAAAAATATTCTTCAAGCTTTCCTACTAATTAGAAGGTCCTCTACGACGTGGAGTAGTTGTTGGAACGAGAAAACCATTCTATCTTGCAAAGAGGAAGCTAGCCGAGAAGATGAAGGGAGGAGAAGTAGGTAAGGTTCCATCTTATTTTACATGTGTTATAGATGATATGTGCATATTTTAGTATATGGGATTGGACGAAAATCATAAAGGGTTGTATGTGCAAGTTGTGGCCGTGAGTTGTGTTGTTGGAGTAGGCATGATGAACAAATTCTATTTAGTGTAATTTGGTTGTTGTGCATGTTTGTGTATTGTTGTGATGTGTAGAAAATGAATGAAACTCGTGAAATGTTGAAGTTGTCATTGTTGGCCGAACGGTGGCGCTTGTTGAAGGAAAAATGAATCAAATTTATTTAGTGTTCTTGGCTATTGTTGTTGAGAATTGTATGGTGAGAATAAGAGTTTAATAACTTATGTTGAAGATGTAGAACCATGTGGGCTGATTTGGAGTTCCATGTGATTTCAATATGTTTTCTTGAATTTATGGAAGTGATGTTGCTAGCATATGAGATTGTTGATAAGTTTATGAAGTTGAAAGAAAGATATGTCGTTGTATTCCTTGAGTTGGAAGGTGTTGGATGGATTGCTATGTTGATTGAATCGTTTTGAAAGTCATGTAAATTGAATTGAATAGAATTGAATAATTGTTGGTATTATGGATAGTTTGGCCGGGTTGAATTCCCGGATTGTTGTTGATCAAAATTGGCCGAGTTAGAATCTCGGGGACGGCGCATTTACAGGGGAAATGCTGCCGAAATTTCTATAGACAAATGTTGATTCGAGATTTGGATTCTTAAGGACTCTAATTGACGTTTGGTAAATGTGACCAAATTGTAGATTCTGGCGAACTTGGAACTGGAATTTGGAATAGCGTAAGTTTGAAAAAGGTATGTAAGGCTTACCTTTCTTTCTTTGGCATGTCCTAGATGTAATAAGCTTGAATACGTGCTTCGGGGGCCACTTCAATTCTAGAAGTCCGAGGTTGAATTTAGTTACTATTCATTCAATAGAATTGAACTAACTAATTTACGCTTTATTGTAAAGAAATGTCCAAACGTCCGTAACTTTTGAAAATGAAAGTGGAATGCCTTGAAATCTTCGAGTATAGTCTAATGAGACATAATGACCATGTTTTTATGTTGCACGCTTGACCCGAGGTGGGCCCACAATCCCCGAGACCTAATTGTACTGTTCTATTTGCCTTATGTCCGTAAGATAACTAAGGAAACCTTTGACTTACGTTCTGAATTTAATATAAGTATCTGGTAACTCGGATATGAGCATTTTGGTTTGACTGTCCGGATATGAACACTTCGATACGAATGATCTGATATGAATATTCTGATATAAGCACTCTGATGTAAATATCTTGAAATAGAAATTCTGATATAAGTATTAGGATATGGGTGTTGCGACATAAGTATTCGATACAAGTATTTTGATATGAACACTCTCTGTAAGTTTTAATGTTCTTCGTACACGACCCTGGATCGCTTGAAAAGTCCGAAGAGGTTTCTGTGCTTCAAACGTCCATAACTTTTACGATACTAACTCGGAAGGACCCGAAACTTGCTTCTGGATCTTCATATGTCGGTAAGTGTATGTATTCATCGAGTCTGGATTTATGTGCACATGGTTTCTCACGACTCTGCTCGTGCATGGCTCAATGTATCTTTCACTGAGTCCCGGGCCAGGGCATGTTATGTTCTCGTGCGTACTCTACGGTATGATTCTGATTCACTGAGTCCCGGGCAGGGACATGTTATCGTGCTCTCTCTCGCATTATTCACCGAGTCCCCGTACTTGCGGGCCGGACACGTTATCCGTATGTTTATGATGATACGGGATGGCGCCAGGGACCGCATTTGATATTATCCACCGAGACCCGCAAGAGAGAGGGCCGGGACACGTTATGCATATTTGGTACAGGATTCGACCGCACGATTCTACATTACCGAGTCCCTAACAAGGGCCGGACACGTTATTTGCATCTATGACATACGAGTACCGCATATATATGATCCTATCCACCGAGTCCCCGTCGAGGGCCGGGACACGTATTATGCATATGTGGTATATAATATCATCTGAGCACTCCGTGCATTCTGTATTCTGTCCGACGTATGTCAGTATCTGAACATTCTGTATGTTCTGTAGTTTGTCCGTTATATGATACAATCTGAATATTCCGTATGTTCGCATTCCGTCCGATAAATGATTTTATCCGAATATTTCTGTACACTCTGTACTCCGTATGACATGTGACATCACCTGTGCGCTCTGTATTTTCCGCACCCCTTCGGACACGCGATCGGTGATTGCAAAATAAGCATTTTGGTATACTGGTTGATCCATCTATTTTCTGTACACTTTTTAGCATAGGAAACAGGTATGTATGGATTGTGTCTGAAAGGTAAGCGTCTGGTATACTGAGTAGTGTATTTACCTGTTATTTCTGTCTGTTTCAGTTATGGTTTTGTTTCTCTGTATTGCTCGCCTTACGTACTCGCATATATTCCGTACCGACCCCCTTTCTTCGGGGCTGCGTTTCATGCCGCGGGTGTACTCCCGACGAGCCGGTTATTATAGAAGATGTTCCAATGAGATGGCAAGCTCCATTTTCCCGGAGGCCGCCGAGTCGAGTTTGTCCGTCATGATTTCGGATCCGTGTTAGAGACTTTGCAGACGGCGTACGTGGGTATGATATGTCGATCCTGCCGGCTCCATCGACCGATATGTCGATTTGTGTTATGTAGTAAACCTTGTATAATTACAGATTTTGTCAGATTTATAAGCTTCATTATGTATTTCATGATTATTCAGTTTAGAGATTTGAAAAAAAAAAATTATGTGCGTAATAAGAGTCTGTGGGTTCGCTCGGCTCCGGTTGTGGGGTCGGGTGCCCATCACACCCTAGTAAGGTCAGGGTGTGACACAATCTCAAATGATGACTCCTCTTTCTGAGGGAGTGTATCTCTGTAATGCATTATCATGGGATTTTCGTATTGTCGCTCTTTCACTTCCACTACTAGCGACGAGACTGCTGAATTCTGAATGGTAGCTCCCCTGCCTGAGTCCACTACTCAAACTCCTAGGCTAGCTAACTGTTGGATTTCACGAGCCATTTCCCTTTTCTCTGGTTGTACCTCACACAAACTTCCCATAGATCTGCGGCTAAGAGCGGCCACAACATTTGCCTTTCCGGGTGATATTAATATCGACATCATAATCTTTTAGCAACTCCAACCATCGTCGTTGCCGCAAATTTAACTCTTTCTGCTTGAAGATATACTGAAGGCTCTTGTGATCTGTATAGATATCCACATGAACACCATATAAATAATGTCTCCACATCTTTAATGTATGAATCACTCATAGCCCAATTCAAGATCATGGGTTGGATAATTCTTTTCATGCTTTCGTAATCCTCAAGCATATGCAATCACCTTACCATGTTGCATCAATACACATCCTAGCCCAATACCTAATAATCACAACAACATAACCTTCCAATCCCTCTGGAAGTGTTAGGACTGGTGCAGAAGTCAATCTATCTTTTAGCTCTTGGAAACTACGTTCACAAGCATCCCTCCATTGAAACTTAGCTGATCTCTGGGTCAGCTTTGCGAGTGGTGCAGAAATAGAAGAGAAACCTTCAAAAAATATCCTGTAATAACCTGCTAAGCCTAGAAAGCTACGAACGTCCGTAGGAGTTGTGGGCCTTGGCCAAGTCTTCACGGCCTCAATCTTTTGGCTATCTACCCGAATACCATCAGCTGAAACAATGTGCCCCGAAATGTCACCGAGTTCAACCAAAACTCACACTGAAAATTTTGCAAACAACTCTCGAGTTTGAAGAACTCTAAGGACAAGACGCAAATGATCCGTATGTTCTGCCTCGGATCTAGAATACACCAAGATGTCATCGATGAATACAATTACAAATAGATCTAAGAAGGGCCCGAAAATATCGTTCATCAAATCTATAAACACTGCTGGTGCATTAGTTAGCCCAAATGACATTACCCGGAACTCAAAATGGCCATATCTTGTTCTGAAGGCTGTCTTAGGGATATCTTTCTCCCTAGCTCTCACTTGATGATACCCGGACCTCAAATCTATCTTGAAAAACCATTTGGCGCCTTGTAATTGGTCAAATAAGTCATCGATCCTAGGAAGAGGAAATTTATTCTTAATCATCACCTTATTCAATTGCCGATAATCATTGTACATTCTCAAGGAGCCGCCTTTCTTTCAGACAAACAATACGGGTGCTCCCCACGGTGACGAACTAGTCCTAATAAAGCCTTTCTCAAGCAAGTTTTTCAATTGCTCCTTCGACTATTTCAATTCTGCGGGAGCCATCCTATAAGGAGGAATAGATATAGGCTTGGTTTTTGGCTACACATCAATAGCAAAATCAATCTCTCGCTCAGGAGGGAGGCCTGGAAGCTCTTCCGGGAATACATCCGAAAACTCGTTCACTACGGGAACTGACTGGAAAGTTGGCGGTTCAGCTTGTATATCTTGAACCTGAACTAGATGATAAATGCAACCTTTTGTGATCATTTTCCTAGCCTTTAGATAGGAAATAGACCTACCCTTTGGTGACGCCGTATTTCCTTTCCATTCTAAAACTGGTTCTCCCGAAAATTGGAAGCGAACCATTTTCATTCTATAATCGACATTGGCATAGTAAGAAGCCAACTAATCCATGCCCATAATAACATCAAAATCCACCATTTTTAACTCATGCAAGTCAATCATAGTACGACGATCACAAATCACAATTACACAATTTCTATATACTCGGCTAGCTATTACCGATTCACCAACGGGTGTAGACACCTCAAAAGGTTTGATCGACTCTGGTTTAAATCAAAACCGATCCGCAATATATGGAGTAACATGTGAAAATGTGGAGCCCGGATCTATCAAAGCATATACATCATGAGAAAATACCGATAATAATAAATGTCACGAC
>NC_081352.1:11817473-11839545 GCF_029784015.1 Lycium ferocissimum
TTTGGGCTTATTTCCTTTGGATTTTGTTGAGCCCAATTAGCTACCGATCATGTTTTATAATTTCCAGAAACTAATTTCCAGACATTCCAAATTTACCTTCGTTTTCTCCATAATTCCACTAGGCTTATTACGAATTTCCTTTTATTTGACCTTTCTCAATAATTTCGCTTCTAAATACGTCATGAGTCACTCATATACTTATCAAAATAAAAATGTGCCTTGCTTGTCGTCCTCCCGCGATTGTCTTGAATTATCCGTTTACACAAAAATGCGGGATATAACAACACCCCAGAAAATTTTGTGTTACTAAGGCTGCAGACGGCTTAATGTGAGCTCAAGGAAGAGCAAATATTACAAGTATAAAGGATGAAATTCTACTGTATTAGCAAGAGGATAGCATGAGTATGATATTTGAAATTCGTACAATATGATTGAAATGATACGTTAAAAGATATATAGCTCTCGTAATCATAAGCTGAGGTGGAGTCCACATGTCGAGATTTTATAAAGGACATATGACAAGTTATATGGATAATATATGTGAATTTAAACACAACTCAAGAAGGATCCTTGAGCCAAACTTTTAGAGAGGGAGATAGGAGAGTTAGAGAGAGAAAGTGGAGAATTGATCAAGTTCGAGGCCCCGAATCCCGAGGCTCGTGAAGGATAAAGTGTAGTACGAGTTGTCATCGCCGTTTTAAATTAAAAGTTGAACTTGGGGGTTGTTGGTTTCGTGGTGGCTGCTTATATAAGGTATGTTTAAGATGTTAATGATGTTCTTACCATGTCCATTGATAGATTTGACGGGTTAGAATAGAGAAAATGACGTTGAAAGTTCGGTTATAATTTTGGATATCAAATGACTTGGGGTTGTTTTGGTAGATTAAATGGATAGAATTAGTTGATATTGATATAAAATGATTTTTGATATGTTGTTGATAAGTTGCTGTTCTTGAATTTGGGAGAATACAGTGTATGAAGATATCGTATACAAAGCGTATACTGGGTTGATTTGGTGTATATCTTTGGGAGTTGATGCTTTGAGTTTAAAGAGACTTATATGAGATGGTTGTTTCTGTTGTTGGTTTTTGATAGTGTTGTTAAATTGAATTGGAATTAGAGGGAAGCGAAGATTAGAGGAAAATGTCGCCTCCCGAATTTACGAAAGTTAAATAAGAGCTTAGAGAAGTATATGAACCTCTTTCAAGTTGTCTACGGTTTCCTTTAGCTTGTTTGTGGATTGGCCAGTGTTTTGAAGCATAAGTTAAGCTAATCACATAAGCGACAAGGTATGTAAGGCAAACCTTTCTTCCTTTGGCATGATTCTTGTGCTATTCATTCTATATGTACTCCATATTATTCCATTCTTAGACGCAAGTAAGGTCTAAGTGTTTCTTAGATGGCTTATTGATATTGTACTCCTATTCTGTTCCAAAGGAAACATCCATAAGGTGCCAAGTTGAGTTATGTATATGGTTTTACTAATGATTTCGAGGAAATTAGGTTTATACTAAAGGAAACATAAAGTTTGATTTTCAAACCACTCCGGTAAAGGGTGCGAGATTTTACTACTTCATTTCATTTACGATTTATGTTTGCATTCCATAGTATCATCCCTTTGTATTGACATGATCATTTATTCTTTGGGTAAGTAATAAGATGAAACCGAGTAGAATACGGTAGTAAGAATTTTATAACAATTATACCCTCAAACTGAAGTACATCCTCCCGAGTCTAGTGAGATATAAATTTGATAACTTCTTATGAAAGACTAAGGCTAATAACTGGATTGTGATGAATTGATTAGTGACTTATGATATGAATTGAAATTGATAGTTGTGGATTGAGTTTGTGTTGACATGATTGTTATATTAAGCTGGAAGCGGCTGCCCGAAGGGGCCATCATTATTATGCCGGAAGCGGCCGTCTGAAGGGACTATTGTGATACTAGCTGGATGCGGCTGTCCGAAGGGACCATTCTCTTAACATGTCGAAAGTGGCATGTGTGTTGGATCGCATTATTTACTTAAAGATTGTTTTGAGACTTCGTGTGCACATTTAATTTTCTTCCAGCGAAGGCTGCAGGTATTGAGTTAGATTGTGATTTCTTCTCTTCTAAATCAAATTATGATTATGAGTTGTTACCACCTTACATACTCGGTACATTGTCCGTACCGACGTCCTTTTGCTCGGGGACGCCGCGTTCATGCCCAGTTTCCCGTTTGCCTAAGGTTAAGTGTATAGCTAGAATGCTTGGACGTCGGCCTAGATTGGCAAGTTCCACCTCATTCTGAGCCGTGCCGAATCATGTGTAGATATGCATGATTATGGGTATGTCGTGCCCCGTCCCGACTCATAATGTTCGATTCCACTTTAGAGACTTCGCAGATCGTTTCTGTGGTATATTTGTCGAGATGTCGCAAAGTAATGTCAGTTGAGTCATTTGTGGATTTTAAAAGAGTGTGTATTTTAGATGATTTCAATTGGTTTAAAGTATGTGACAAAGTGGTATCAGAGCAGTTCATTCTAAGGGTTGTCTGCAAAGTCGTGTCAGGTAGAGTCTTTTTCATAGGTGTGTTGTTGACCACACTTATGAACAAGAGGCTACGGGGCATCTAGGATGGTTTCCCTTCATTCAGATCATAGATTGTGCTATAGAGCTGTGTTATAGACCTTAAATCCTTGCCACTAACTTTAAGATTTGAATTTTGATTAAGTGATTGGAAAGTGCAGCTATGATTGCGAAATTGGAATAGTTCTTAAGAAAGGTAAGTTCTCTGATGATTAATGATTGCTATGTGAGGTAAGTGCTACAGGTTAAGGATTGCAGTAAGAAAGGTATGCTTCTTATCGAATTGAGAATGCCATTTGTGAAGTGCATTTGTACAGGTATGTATAGGGTGTTGTAATATGATTGTAGGCCCCGCGAGGCATGTTGATATATTTTTGATTGTTGCCTTGTGAGGCTTGTTGGTTAGTCAGTGTGTGGGTAGTACAAATTACGAGCAGCGCGTGTCTCAAAATTTGGTTAAAAATTGATTGTGATGAGTATATATATGTGTGCTATGATCAGTAAGATACACAAGTGTAAACCAAGAATGAAAGGTTAATAAAAGTTGTAAATCGGTGAAAGGAGGTTGTAGATGGTTAAGAATGAGTTTGAGAGTTAGGTTGAAATTACTCGAGGATATAGAAGTGGTCGACGGTAAGATAAGTTCTCGGGATTAGAAGTAAGGTTGATGAACTAAGATTAGTATGATTTGAATAATGTGATCGACATGAGAAGAGACTTAAGAGCGAAAGCAATGATAAGCAAGGACTCATTCGAGAAAGTGAGTTAGTATAAAAAAGTTAGCTTAAACGAGTAAAGAATGAAACAAGGAAGAGAAAGAAACATGATTACATGTGTTTGAGGAAAGGGAGTAATGTGTCCCTTATAGAAATCAATATAACACAAAGCATCAATGAGGTTAAGGGAAGTTGAAGCTTATGGAGGAAAGATAAGTATTGACAAGGACATTAGGAATTGTGAAGGGTTAAGTTGTTCTGTCCCGTATCGTTACATTGGGACATTATAAAGCTAAGTGTGGCAAGTTAAAGACAAAGCTGTTTTAAGGTTCCCGGTAAGGGTTTTCATATACGATTTCGTTTCTATGCACAAGTTGTTTATGGATTTCGTTTTATAAGAACATTATTGAAAAATAAGGATTAATTGGCCAAGATTGGATGACTAAGTGAGATTAAGGACTAAATTGCATCATTAGGGAGCTTAAGAGGCCGTAGTGGGCCCCACCTTGAAATGGCCAACTATTATTGGCTAAAAACTTGGGTGGGACACATGTCCACCTTGTGGACTGCATATATAAAGAGGGTTGATTCATAATTCAATTAGAAGCTCATTTCAACATTACAAGTTAGAGAAATTAAGAGATAGAGAGGAAGCTCTCAACTGCAAAGTCGAGAGTGAGGTGCTCCATTTTGATAAAAAAAAAAAATCAGTTTTCCAAGCAAATTTACTCCTCATCAAGTGCATATGAACGTGTGGTAGTTGTTAGAAAGAAGCGAGGCGTAGCATGTCAAAAAACATTGAGGTTCGGCCAAGATTGGAAGAACAAGATTGAAGGTAAGAATGATCATTATTCTTGTGTTGTATGATGATTTGAATGTATAATTTGGGATGTTGTTGTTGGATTGTTATTGGATTGTTGTTGTGGTCGGTTGAGGTGATCCATGAGCTTAGGTGAATCCATGTTTGGTCTTATTTTGCATGTATTGTGGGTGGATTGGACTTGCGATAATACATGTATATGAATGAGAATTTTAGAGTTTTGTATGTGGTTGTGTTGAAACCGTGTAGGGGACTGTTTTAGGAGAAGTTATGGACATTGTGTTATATTGTATGCATGTTGAAAATGTGAATTGAGGTGTTGAAGAAATGAATTATGTTGAAGGGTGTAGGCAGTCCAAAATCGTGGATCATTTGGTACTAGAATGTAAATTGTGTGTGTTGAATGTTGATTCTTGTTGCAAACGTTTAGTGAAAGTAAAGTGCAATGATTCAAGCTAAAACTGAAATGAATTGTGGGCTGTTGTAAATGAAGATGATGTTGAAACAGTCCCCAAGAACCATGAAAGCATTGTCATCAAACGTATTGTTGTTATTGTAAGTCGAAATTGGAAAATTGCTTAGCGAGAATGAAAACGTTATGTGTGTTGTTTAGCCGTGTGTATGGAACTGTTTTGAAGGGTGTGTGGACTGTCCAAATTCCCTAAGTCATGATAAACAAGTTTGGAATGATATAAGAAAAGAATGACTAGCAATGTGAGCTTGTAGCACTACTTGGGTTGAATGCGAACGAAACATCGTCTAAATGTTTGAAAGGGATTGTGAGCGTTAGAGTGCGTATTAAAATCCTTTGTAGACTAACCGTAGCTTTTGATATCTTGATATAGGATAAGTGTTGTTGGGCAGCAAGTACAAGTTATTATACGACTAAACGCTAAAGGTACGTAAAGCCTACTCTTCTTTCTTTTGGCATGTCCTAGAACGTAGGTATGAAATGATATGAACCTTGGGGTAAACTCTACTCTCTAGTTCCAAGCATAATTTGTGATTCTTTTATTCCCGTAATGTTATTGTCACGAGCCTACTACATGATTGACTAATGAATGATGTATAGAAGTTCCTACTCTTAAAGAATTGCACGACTAGAGGCATACTTGACTTTCAAAAGCTACACTATGTTAAATGGATACAGGTACATGAAATCTGAAACGTTTCTGGTTGTAGATGGTTATGAGATTTAAAAGAATTGGACATGATTATTGTCCTGATGTCCGAGAGCTGATTTAGTTTACTATTCATTGAGTCTTAAAGATGTTTTACTTTTATGTGGTTGCTTATTACTCTGCTCGTGCTACCGCAATATCCTTCATTGAGTCCCGGGCCAGGGTACGTTCTCGTGCGCCGATCTATTATACTATTCACCGAGTCCCTCACTAGTAGGCGGGACACGTTATATATATACATATGATGATATGATGATATGATGATATGGGAGAGGCGGCCAGGATGGCATATGATTCCTTATTACCGAGTCCCTTATTAAAGGGCCGGACACGTATATGTTTATGTTTATGAGAATATGATTTTAACTACCGAGTCCCTTTCTAAAGGGCCGGGACACGTTATATATATATATATGACTATGATATATTTTCTTACCGAGTCCCTTACTAAAGGGTCGGGACACGTTGTTTATGTTATATACAGAATGATTATGCACTTTGATTACAAAACATTATATTGACATTGATATGAGAACGATACAGATGAGATATGTTCAAAGGCAAGTTTTATGAAATTCTGTTGTTGCATTGGATCCTGTTCACCTTGTTATAGATATGATTCCATTTACTATGTTTCATGCTTTACATACTCGCATATATTCCGCATCCCCCCTTTCTTCGGGGGGGGGCGCGTTTCATGCCCGCAGTACGGACACTCGTTGCGGAGATCCGCTTCGACTAGGATATCCACCCGCTATTTCAGAAAGTGCTTTGTTCCGGAGCATAGTTTCGTGGTATAACCTTTTGATATGTACATATGTTGTCGTTCGGGGTACGACGGGGCCCCGTCCCCGTCATATGACGTCGTTGTCACTCTTAGAGGTCCGTGGTCACAAATGTGGGTCCGTGTGTAGTTGTTGTTTTGTTGATGGTTATGACTTGTGTTTGGGCGTACTAATCGTAGTGGCAGCCTTTGTCGGCTTGCGTAGATATATATGTTTATCATGGCAAACAGATATGAAAGTAGCCTTCTCGCTTATGTTTTGTTGACGTTCCCTATATATATATATATATGACAACTTGCCGGCTTTGTGCAATATTAATCTGTTAAAGGTTATAACTCTTCAGAGACAGTAGCTTGACTTGCCGTCTTCCTTTATACTTATATCGGTTCGTTCATGCTAGCGATGTAGGATTATAGGTAACATGTGTATACGGATGCAGCTTTGGGCATTAGTCACGACTATGGCGTTGGGTCGTGACATAAGTGATATTAATAAACATAGGAATTGGATGTGAGTATTAGTCTTTATTTAACATTCGAGGACGAATGTTTCTAAGAGGGGAAGGATGTTACACCCGTAAAATTTTGTGCTACTAAGGTCTTAGATTTGCTTAATGTGAGCTCAAGGAAGAGCAAATATTACAAGTATAAAGGATGAAATTCTACCGTATTAGCATGAGGATAGCATGAGTATGATATTTGGAATTCGCATAATATGATTGGAATGATACGTTAAAAGATATATAACCCTCGTAATCGTAATGGTGTGGAGTCCACATGTCGAGATTTTATAAAGGACATATGACAAGATATATGGATAATATATGTGAATTTAAACACAACTCAAGAAGGATCAGCAGCCAAATCCAAGTGGAAGCCCTCCAAAAAGATGTTTTAAGTTACGTTTCGGGTGATCGACTTCGGGAGGTCATAACCCCATAATTATTTGGGAATTTGGGAAAACTCCAAAAATTAAAGTTGTAGATAATTGAAATACTTTCTTTCCAACCATAGGTCGTGGGCCTGCATGTGACATAGGGATAAAAAGTTATGGATGTTTAATCTGAGAAAGGTAATCTTTGAGCGTTAGACTCGCACAAGACTCGAGGTCGGTGGGAACCGACCCAAGACATATAAAGTGCTAAAGTCATAAAAATTCATTCATTTATACATCAAGCAGTCCCCAAACTTTTCGGAGAGGGAGATAGGAGATTTAGAGAGAGAGAAGCTGGAGAATCGATCGTTCGAGGCCCCGAATCCCGAGGCTCGTGAAGGATAAAGTATGTAGTACGAGTTGTCGTCGTCGTTTTAAGATAAAAAAGTTGAACTTGGGGGATGTTGGTTTCGTGGTGGATGCTTATATAAGGTATGTTTAAGATGTTAATGATGTTCTTACCATGACCATTGATAGATTTGACGGTTAGAATAGTAGAAAATGACGTTGAAAGTTCACATAATTTTTTGATATCAAATGATTTGGGGGTTGTTTTGGTATGATTAAATGGATAGAATTAGTTGGATATTGATATAAAATGATTTTTGATATGTTGTTGATAAGTTGCTGTTCTTGAATTTGGGAGAATACAAGTGTATGAAGATATCGTATACAAAGCGTATCGTTGTTTTGGTGTATATCTTTGGAGTCGATGCTTTGAGTTTAAAGAGACTTATATGAGATGGTTGTTTCTGTTGTTGGTTTTTGATTGTGTTGTTAAATTGAATTGGAATTAGAGGAAGCGAAGATTAGAGGGAAAATCTTGCCTCGAATTTATGAAAGTTAAATACGAGCTTAGAGAAGTATATGAACCTCTTTCAAGTTGTCTACGGTTTCCTTTAGCTTGATTGTGGATTGTAAAGTTGTTTGGAAGCATAAGTTAAGCTAATCACATAAGCGACAAGGTATTTAAGGCAAACCTTCTTCCTTTGGCATGATTCTTGTGCTATTCATTCTATATGTACTCCATATGATTCCATTCTTAGACGAGTAAGGTCTAAATGTTTTCGTGATGGCTTACGATATTGTAATCCTATTATGTTCCAAAGGAAACACCCATAAGGTGCCAAGTTGAGTTGTGTATATGGTTTTACTAATGATTTCGAGGAAATTAGGTTTATACTAAAGGAAACATAAAATTTGATTTTCAAAATCACTGCGAAGTGCGAGATTTTACTACTTCATTTCATTTACGATTTATGTTTGCATTCCATATTATCATCCCTTTGTATTGACATGATCATTTATTCTTTGGGTAAGGCAATAAGCGTAAATTGAGTAGAATACAGTAGTAAGAATTTCATAACAATTCACCTCAAACTCCGGAAGTATGTCCTCCCGAGTCTAGGAGATATAAATTTGATAACTTCTCTATGAAAGACTAAGGCTAATAAACTGGATTGTGATGAATTGATTAGTGACTTATGATATGAATTGAAATTGATACTTGTGGGATTGAGTTTGTGTTGACATGATTGTTATATTAAGTCGGGGCGGCCGCCTTCCGGAGTGGCTATCATTATTATGCCTAAGCGTCGTCAAGGGACTATTGTGATACTAGGCTGAAGCGGCTGTCCGAAGGGACCATTCTATTAACATGTCGAAAGTTTCTGCATGTGTGTTGGATTGCATTATTTACTTAAAGACCGTTGAGACTTCGTGTGCACATTTATGTTTCTTCAAATGGCCGTTTTACAGATTGAGTTAGATTGGTAGATTTCTTCTCTCCTAAATCAAATTATGATTATGATTTGTACACACCTACATACTCAAGACATTGTCCGTACCGACGTCCTTTTTCCGGGACGCCGTTATATCCCGTATTGTTACATCCCGTGTTTTGTGCGTTCGGAAATTTGAAATAATTTTGACTTGTAAGAAATAAGGCTATATTTTTATTTTATTCAACATATGTGTGGTGTTCATGAAAATTATTGGTGTGGAAATACGGAGGAAGGCCGAGGGCAAAAATTGGAATTTTAAAAATTAGTTTCGGGAATTTCAAAATTTGAAATTTATAAGTCATTGGGCTCAAAAATTAAAGAGTAAAATGAGGCCCAAAAAGAGATGGGGTGGCCGGCCATGCATTATGGCCCAACCCATGTTTTAATTAATTTTTCCATGTGCAAAAATTTATATAAGTAGTCCATATCTATTAGAATATTCATGAAGCAAAGAAAGAGAGAAGCAACAAAACAAGAAGAACAAAAATGGGGAGCATATTCGGCCATGGATGGTGAAAAATCACCATAAAAAATCTTCCTCCAAAAATTTGTATCTTGTGATTTTCCTACTAAATTGAGTATCCTCTACAACATGGTGCAATTGTTTGGGAAGGAAGAACCCTTGTTTCTTCAATATGACAACATGTTTGAGTGAAGAAGATTGGAGAAAAAGGTAAGAATTTATCCCGTGTTATTATGTTATGAAGGTTTGTTTGTGTTGTACTATATGGAAATGAGTAGAATTCATGAAAACATGGAAGTTTGCAAAGTGGGTGTGCATATGTATGTGTGGCCGTGTGTATGTACATTGTATACATGTCATGTGTTGAATTTTATGTTGTATTTTAGTTGTGTGTAGGATGGAATGTATATTGAAAATGAAAGTTGAATGAATTGGATGGAGGTTGGGAAAATGGAGTGTGGCCGTGTGGTATTTGAAGTTGGAATGAGAATGAATTGATTTGGTTTAACATGTTTGTTGTGTTGTTGTGATGTTTGCAATGTGAATAAAGATAAAATGATGTAAGTTGCATTGAAATGGAAAGTAGAAGTTTGTGTCGTTTAGTGTGATTTTATGATATTATAGAAATGGAGTTGTCAAGGTGCAAATTATGATGATTGTTGATGAATTTGGGGTGTTATGAATAAGTATATTAAAGATTAGAAGTTTCGGATGAAGTATGACTTTGGTGGAAAATTGTATATTTTGTATATCGTATGAATATTTTGTACAAACGATATGAAATGTTTCTAAATTATATTGTGATGATCATGGTTAATGATGAATGTGAAATCCTTGAGATTTGTTTGGAAATTTGAAATTTGAAATGGAAGTATTGCTTTAGGTAGAAAAGAAGAATATTGACGTTAGAACCATTTTGATGTGATTCGTGATAACTTTGGTATTGTGGGCTGTGTTGTTGATATATGGAGCCGAGCTAAGTCTCGGGGGTGTTAAATGTATAGGGGAAGTGCTGCCGAAATTTCGGTAGACAAATATGAAGTTAAGTGAATTCTTAAAACTTGAAATTTCTAATTGGTAACTGCGACCATTTGTAGATTTTGGACGAAACGGGAATCGAGTTTGAACACGCATAATAAGTGAGAAAGGTATGTAAGGCTACCCTATTCCTTCTTTTGGCATGTCCTAGGTATACTAGGTCGATATGGGAGCCCCTGGGGCAATTCTTTCCTTGGAATCCGAAATGAAAATCGAGTACTATTCATTCAATTGAATTGAACTATAAAACTCATATTTTGTGGGAAAGTTCCATATGTTCAAAACTTTTGTAAAATGTAATCGATTTGTTTCGACACCTCCATGTATGAGTCCATAGACCCCAAACGTCCGCGATTCGTGTCCGCCACCTCGACTTGACCTGAGGTGGGCCCGCTAACTCCGAGACTCTTTGTTTGCTCTATTAGTCTCTTTTTGTATAATGTTGGCAAAGAATTTTTGTTTGTGAATTTGGCTATCGAAAGATAATATTTTGCTTGCCGCGATATCCTGAATTATATTTTGAATCATAATTACCATCTTGGAGATACTGTTGCGAAATGAACCCCGCTTTGATTAATTGTTCGAACTATTTTGACTAATGAGTCAACATATGATTTTATCAAGTTTTGTAAAAGTATTTCGATGTATAAATTGCATTGTTTGCTCACGAATTCGCTCGTGCCTTTATTATGATTTCGTTCACGGTTCCGGCCGGTTTGTGATCGTGCGCACTATGATGAATTCGGCGGTATCTTTGTGTTACGGTTCCGAGACCTCGCCATAGGGCCGGGTTCCGCTTGTGGAGTTATCTTTGTGATATGGCCTATGATATGTTTGATGATATGTTTGATGATATGCTTGATGATACGATATGTGTGTTCGGGGTGTACGGAGATTTGAAACCTTCCGGAGTTATCTTGTGTGTGGCACCGGCGTCGGAGTGGTGACCGCGTTCTGAGCGTTATGCATGATTTCGATTTGCATTATATATATGTTTTCGGTACGGTTTGATACACGGAGTCGGTATTTTCTCTCCTTATACTTTTACTTGACTATTGTTTGGATTTTTGCACTTTATGCTTTACATACTCGGTACATCTTTCGTGCCGACCCCCTTTCTTCGGGGCTGCGTTTCATGCCCGCGGTACGAGGTTCGTGATCCGCCAATGTAGGCCACACGGTTCTCGATTACGGAGCGCTCCTTTTGATCCGAGCCCACATGTTGGTACATATCTTTCGTGATATATATGTTTACGTATATTTGACTATTTGGGGGTACGGCGGGGCCCGTCCCGTCATCTCGATTTCGTTATGATTCGTAGAGGGCACCGTAGTCATGTGTGGGTCGTGGGTCCTATGTATGTTCGATTTGTTCATGATTTGCATCTCAATGCGGTCCCCTTCGTTAGGGTGGCCAAAATGGCCTTTTGCGTTTGCATATATGTATATATGTTCGACGATGTATATTCCGCCGCCTTTCGCTTTTGATATGACACTTTTTGTACGCGCGACCGCCTAAGTTAGTATTTATTTTCGATTACGCTAAAAATGATGAATATGATATTTGAGCTAAGCTAAATTATGATGATTTGATATGAAAGTCTGTTTGGGTGCCCAAACAAGGCGCCAGTCGCGGCCCACGGGGTTGGGTCGTGACAAAACCCCACTTCAACACCAAGAATTCTTGGATTCTACAAACCCTAGTGAGCCTCCCAACACTTGAATCTTTTGATTTTTTTTTATTTGCTCTTTATCTTTGATTTCACTTGGGTTTGGTTAAATATATTTGGAGGTAGGTTCTAGAGCTCTCAAGAACTTGGGAAATGTTGAAAATGAAATAAAATGAGTAAGAGTCGGATATATATATATATATATAACTTAAAAATCTGGTCCGACCCGGATTTACGGTCAACTTTACAGACCATAAGAATTATATGGTCCATATAATTGGATAATAAAATCCCACCAGTGGTTCACCCTTTTCTGGAATCGATTTATAGTGGAGGTCAGCCAGATATATGGTCCGTAAAATTTATACGTTTCGTCTAACCAACCGTAAAACCCACTTTTCCCTAAAAAATATTCTCCGTCGATTGGTTCAACTTTTAATCCTTCTAATACGTGCTAAACATGAACTAAACTCTTTATAACTATAAGATAAACTTGTCTAACCTCATTTAACCTTGATAGCCCCTATATCCAAGACTAGAACCACTAACACATGACGAATCTCAAAGTACAAAACCACGAGCTGTAACATATGTTATCCAGTCAGCGATATTTCAACACAATTTACTGTCACGAACACAGACTTATCTCGAACTTAACTTTCAAACTGAAGGGAAATATTTAAGATCCCGTCTTATTAATATATTCTAGCTCATTCTCCGTCTTACTTATCAATTCTATCCCATTCTTTCAAGAGTGCTATTAGGTTACCTATCTTGGTACAAGACAAGCCGCCTTTCCATCAATCTTATCACATCAGTCACCCAAAATTTGCCCCTTCCAGACGCCAATCGTAAAACCCCATGGAACTTCTTCCTAATACTTAGTCAATTTTCGTAAACCTACTTCTTCAAGCCTACATAACAATTACATCCCATCTTAATGATGAAAAAACAATGCCGCCAAATTCCAACCTTACTCAAGTACTCATCGTGAATTCAAATTCCTTTACTTTCTGAATATGAACCTTAATCGTTCCAAATCAAGAGTAAGAATGCCTATACCTTAACTCTCTGACTCCCATATTCCATTTACAATCACCATATTCTGTTTGTAATCACTTTTGTTACCAACCAAAAAATCACCTAAACCCACTCAAGAGTGCGCCGAAATATCATAAGTTTTGCAGAATATTTAAGCCAAAAATGGTGATAGTAGCAAGCCACAACCTCAAGCAATTGAAAGCTTCCATTGCCTTATTCTAACCTTAAAATGATGTACTCCTAAAAGTCAATCGTGTCACTGGTACCATACTTCACGATGTCCTCTCAAACGTAACGCCCAACCCTAGTTATTCCGACAAGTCAGTTATTCCCAATGTAATATCCAAACCATCACTATGTTTGTCCTTAAACTATAGGGTAAACCTTATTTACCATACATACAATCCTACCAAAGTATAATTTCACTGCAGTACCCTTGCCAAAATCTTTTAACTGAAAAATGCTACTTCCATCTCGGTTCATGAGTTTACTGATCCAACATCAATACCTAAATGTTCTATAGTGAACTCACCTCTCCTCGTTTCAACCGATATTGCCGATCCTTAACTCAATTTCTGAAATGCTCTTCGCAACTTGAATTAGTTTCAAACCATCATTGATCTACCACTATAAATATCCTTATTGACCGACACCTCACTCGAGGGTCCTTAAGCGATGCTTGCCTACGTAAAATCACTTCCTGCCTTGTTTCGTCGAACCAGAACACCACCAATAAATACTCGACTATCCCTCTTATTTGGTCAACCTCCCAGAGTCACATCACCAGTAATTGCAGGAACTAGCTGTGTTTTAGACAATAGATACAATGTCTACATCCCTTGTCCAAAATAAGATGTAACACCCAATAAATCCTTGAGTACTAAGACTTCACACTTGTCCATCACTAGAGTCATTTCTATTAGTCGGTCACTGTTTCCCCAAAATCCTACGACGTAGTCAAACTTACCGATCAATTCATGATCCCTTAGCATTTACTTCAAAAATAGAGTAGTCTCACAAAATCAACAAGTTAATAGCTCGAATGACTTCTTCTGATCACTATACCCGAGATATGAAGCGATCTTGCCAACACGACTTTTGCTAAAAGACTACACCCGACTATTCCCATATGATTCAATCATCCATAGTGGTTTTTGCTCAGATGAGCACATCCACCACTTGTACTCATCCTATATAGAATGATCCATTCGAATTCCTTTCACTATGTCCCAATTTTGTCAAGTAACTGAAGACTCTTCACATGTACCCTAGTACAAAGTCCATCTTCCTCATACATTATCGCAAAATGTCATCTTCTATGTTTATATGCTTTCCAAACTTCTTTTTATAGCCTCATCAAATATTCTTCTTGCCCGATCAACAAATTTGTGAGTCATAGTTATAATCTAAATCTGGTCAAGTGTCCTCATCATGCTGTCACGTCTCTTACCATACTATGCGACGTTGCATCCTACTGCTCATGAGCAAATCCAAGAACGTGTCCTCACCATCAGTGAGAGCTCAGATTAATGAAGTTTAGGCCTCAAACGAATCACATACGCACGATAAGGAATGAAATAATAAAAGTTTCCTAAATATCATATAGCCTGTCGCGGATGGGTACGGACATCTACGTACCAATCCTGTAATGACCTGCTAGGTCGTTAAGGGGGTTTTGACCATTTTTACCCTTGCTAGTACTTTCTCGAAGATAGAAATGAGCTAATAATAACTCAAAGAGGTAGAAGTCTAAAAACTGGGACTTGAATTATTGTTGTTGCTGTGTTTTGGTATAAAACCCGAGCTACTGGTCAATATGGACTGCGGCAGTAGTTGTGGTACCACTGTAGCCGGCTCGCCGTAGCAGGTTGAGGCTCGCCGCTGTAGAAGTTAGCGAAGTTAATGAGGTCTGCCATAGCGGGACCGCCGTAGCGGGAAGTTGACTGCTGCAGCGGTTGACAGGAGGCAGAATCATTTTTTTATATTCTTTATTCTGAACTCATTCCCCACATAACTCCAAAACAGTTTCCAAGACCACTTGTGGTGATTTCCTAATGCTAGGGCTAATATACTCTTGAAAGGTAAGCCTCAACCTTTTACTTTGTTCATTCCATCATCTTCTTAAGTTCCATGATTAGTTTAAGATTCTCTAATGGTGAATGAAAGGACTAAAGCCCTAGAACTTCAAAAACTCTTGAATAATGATTAGGTTAGTGATTGTATTGTTGTTTATTCATCTAAGGTTATAGATTATCATTTCTGTGGTTGGGAACTCAAGTTTTAATGGGTGAGAATGATGTATTGAGACTTAGGATTTCATAAAGATGGTAACTTTAGCATAAAAACTGCTTTAAAAGGGTTGAATTGATTAGAAACCCATGAATTAGAATAGTATGATCATTGAAAAGAGTAGAACTAAATGGGTTTCCCTTTTCCAATTGTTGTATTGTTTGAATAGATGATTTGAATACTCATAGAGCACTATATTTATAGACTTCGAACGTTCTGAGGCATTGCGGAAAGGAAAGGCTCACGCGGAATAGCTTGCATTGTTCCAGTTCTGCGTTGAAGTAGGTTACGGTCTACTTGAGTTAGACTTTAATAAGTGGATTGTATATGTTATGCAATTGATAGGAGAAAACATGATTAGGACTTCAGACATAAATTGTGGTTGGAAATTTCTAAGTTTGACATTGATTGATTGATTATGTGATGAACTATTATGATATGATAAAGAAGAAGTTAATAAATACTCTTCTTGTTGATTTGGAGTAATCCCTTATTCATGCTATTGATAAATTGATTCTTGAGTCTTGATATGACTTGTGGCAGGGTGACTTATGTTCCTTGATATTGATTTATTGATTTTTCATATTTCTTATTGATTGTTGGAATGGAAATACATTCAGATGAGAAAGAACATATAAATATGAAAAGGCATATTTGACAGGGGGTGAGGATGTGGCCTAGTTATGGGCTGATGATCCGAGGTCAGTTCTAAAACGAGTGGTACATGGACACCATGGGTCCCCTGCAGGTCATGGCTATTTGAGCAAACAATACCATTTAGCATGTGTGTATGGATATGTCACACCCCAATTTTGATAGGGCATGATGGGTACCCGACCCTTACTTAGAACCGAGCAAACCCGCTGGTTCTCGTTATACTCATAATCTTACGGGACTCTTAATCATGAAATGATATGCATAATGAAATATTTCAAAACATTCTTTTCGTCTTTCTTAAATCAAGTAAAATCTGTAATAATATGAATCCGTAAAGTAATGCAAAATGCTATGCGGCTTACATAGCCGCTTACGAGACTGACATACTGTATACATGACTCTGTCTACAAAAGTCTCTAATGTAAAACATGATATCCAAACATAATTTAGGACAGGGCCCCAACATACCCATAATACATCTGACTCAAATCATAAAGAAATACTCTGACTCGGCCATACTCCGAATGAAATGGAGTTTACCAATCAACCGATGGCACAAGGAATACCCCGTAGCCGGGCTCGCGTACAACTTTCCTGCAAAGCAATATGGGACTGTGTGGCATGAAACACAGCGTCCCCAGGCAAAGGGACGCCACTACGAATAATGTACCGAGTATGTAAAGCAGCAGTTATCATAAAGAATGGATTATAAACCATAATGAAAGTATGAGAAACAACCTGCAATATGAATAGCCCTGAAGGCAGAGAATAACAATGTAAGTAGCCCCGAAGGCAATGACTAGAAATGTAAATATATACCGTACCCGCCCTTTAGTAAGGGACTCGGTGAAATGTAAATATATACCGTACCAGGCCCTTTAGTAAGGGACTCCGTGAAATGTAAATATATACCGTACCCGGCCCGTTAGTAAGGGACTCGGTGAAATGTAAATATATACCGTACCCGGCCCTTTAGTAAGGGACTTGCTAAAATGTAAATATATACCGTACCCTGCCCTTTAGTAAGGGACTCGATGAAATGTAAATTGTGTATACATATATATAGAAGCAAATGAATGCAAGTGAGACTCGTAAGATTATTTCTGAAACTCTTTGAATAGCCTGGAAGCACCCTCGAATGTCACTATGGATTATATCAAAATAGGACTTCAGGAATCATAGACACGTATCAGGACGTAATGAAATAGCTTCTAGAAATCAAGAACATTAGCCATTCTAGTATTTCTAAGATTAGGAGCTCCTTTGGAGTTTATATGTTTGTCGTCCGTTTGTTTCATATAGACCATGCCAAAAGAAGAAAAGGGAATAGCCTTAACATACCTGGTCTTAGCTCAACGGCTCAAGAACTCAACTCGTATCTACTCCATGATCTATATCTAATAACAATGATACTATCGTTAATTATACAAACGATTCTCTTAATTGTATAATGAAAGTTTAACTTATCCTAAAACAAAATGGGCAGTACCTCCCCCGGTCTTCTCATTTTCCCAAACTCCATATATATTAACAACAAAAACGAAAACAATCTAGCAAGTATATACATCAATAACAAGATACCATGTAGCAGCAACAAGTCACAAACATTTCACGACGAGCGACAAGCCCGGATACGATTATCAAACACACTTCTCAATTTTTTCTTTACATATCAATGACAACAACAACAATATACTCAAGTTACTCCAACCATTTCCAGCTACAACACAACCCAAAAATATACCTCAAATCAGCCCACACAACAATAACAATAACTTATCCGATTTTCCGCAATTAATTTTGTAGTTCCCATCTCACAATTTAGCTATGACCGGAATGAATTTAAACATATCAATAATAGGAGAATTCTTACCTTATATGCCAAGAACTACTCTTCTTCAATCTTAATTTACTTTGAAGAAAACCCGGATTCAACAACATGGCAAAATGGAACAACGGGATCGAAGTTGAGACAAAGAGACCAAAATCCGTACGTTGTTTTTGTTTTTTTTTGTTTTTTTTTTGTTTTGAGGAAGATTACATTCTTTTCTTTATGGAGATAATGAGAAGACTCTTGTTTTTTGGGAAAAATATAACCTCCAGTACGTTGTTGCATAAGACATGCTACCGCACGATTCCTTGAAAATAAATCTCCTAAAGATGAAAGAAATAAGATCTCAATTACACCCCCATTTTCTTTATGGACCGTGGGGTCAACTTTTTTGTATATTATATATATATATATATATATATATATATATATATATATATATATATAACTCAATACAATGTATTTATATCTTAAAGATAGCAAGCCACCTATTCACCTATTAGCATAGTCACTAGCTACACATTTCCAAGGCCACCACGTGGAAAGCATCATAATTAAAGTAGTACTTTTATCTTAATCCCATAAAACCTTAATTGCTTATCTACCTTCCCTCCATATTTCAACCTTTAACTAACACGCCCCATAATTAATTTATTGATCGCAATTCACTTATATAATAGTTACTTTTAACACATTTCATATACTCATTATCATAATTGTGTGGTAGAACTCTAGTCCATAGCCTCTTTATACCTACACAAATATTATTCCAAATCACTGTCGTCACACTTGTTAAGGCCTAAATAATTTTTTCACTTCATTCCTCATATAGACCAAGTTCTTGATTTTCATGCTACAATATGACTATATTCTCTAGGCTTGGTAAATTTGCTCATGTTGGACGGTTCAATTTCCCAGTCCAAAATACAAGATATTATAGCTTGGACCGTATTTCATTCAAATAAATATCAATCTCGATGAAACTTATTTTCTTCGATTTGTTTAACTTGTAATATTTACAACACATCTGTACCATCACTCTAACCACCTATAAACTTGGGGGATAACCTCGTTTCCATTACTAATGCCATTTAACTTACACGCTTTCCAACGCATGAAAACACGGGATGTAACATCCTTCCCCCCTTTAGAACATTCATCCTCGAATGCCAAATTAGTCATGTATAAGTACTCTGGTTATAGTGATCTCATAACGAATCAATTGTAACTCGAACTCATCTATCATGCTGTGCCTCTCTTTACTTAGCCTAATGCCATTCTCCACTTGACATATGTTAATATTTAATTTCCAAAGGAAGTGGTCATAATTCAGCTACTTTCGTAATTGACTGCAACTTACTATATCCATCTACGTTTGAAGCTTAGGTCGAATTTTTCTTATTTTGGAGTTATCTTTCCATTAACACTGTAGAATAGGAGCTGTCTTTCCTTTGGGTAGGTTTACCATCGCATATTGGTTCCTCTTGTCCTCCCTTCTAATTCTTATAGATCTACTTCCACTCTTTATTTTGGTTGCATAGCCCGCAGTGTACATCCTTGTTAGAGTCATCATTTTAATCCTCTGACATGCACTATCTATAACATTCCCTTTGAATAGTTGAAAACGATTTTCCTTCTTAGTAATGACTCTCGGTTGCAATACTCCCTTGATTCCTCAAGGATATCCTTTCAAGAGATATAAGTGAGTCACTTCCTGATATGATCCTCCTTGATACTCGGACTCGACGATCCTTTTTCTTGGTCAATAATGGTATTAAGTCTGACATGGTTTGTAAATCTTTCCCACTTTATGTCTTCCAAATGACCATGAAAATGGTATTGATTCACATTTGTAAAGTCTAGATAAATTCAATCTGAGATGTCCTGTCGTAGGTGTCCCTCATCGACTCATTAAAGGCTTCATAATTTTTGAGAATTTCATAATCCTCTGGTAAATTGCTGGAAATTTGCAATAACCACAATGATACGAAAATGAAAGTTCCAAGGCGTAATATTCTTCTGGTAAAACCCTTTTTTTTTATGATCCTATCGAATTCATAAGTAATCTAACATACCCCAGGGCTACCGTAGGAAACATATAACATATAATTATATCATATTCCGAGTAATTTTCCTATTTGTCCTTAATGATAATTCCAACTCAACATTCTGACTCAATTTACCATATATTTTCCCTCAACTGACCCGGAGTATCACAAACACACTAGACTTGCTTACCTCTAACTCCTCCTTTTAAGTACCCAATTGGTTTCATTCTCGACATGTAAATACTTGCAGGTTACATAACCGTTCTTGTGTGATTCGTGTTAATCTTATTTGTAAACTTCCCTTCCTTTGGTTCGTTATATTTTATGTATCTCGTACATACCAAACTCTTTTGTCTATCAGTTGTAACTTATCTCGTCATACTCTTTTCTTTCCTTTATTTGTCCCTTGATTATCACATCTTATATTCTACTATATAAAACTTTATGTCCCTTCTTATTTGTCACTCATAAATCGCAATATCATTAACAAACGACTCTACTGTCAATTCCTTTGCCTCTATTCCAGTATGGCATCACTATCCTTTACAATATTCCTTGAGTTATTTGCTCTCAATGTCATGTTGTTCAAGGTCTTCACGAATTATTTTCAGTACAGTCTCAGATACCCGCTTGATTCTTGTTCATTTATTTACTAGCTATTAGATTTATTTCTGCATAGCTCTCACTTTGTGTTTTAGAGTCTATATCTGTCACATCTTAGGATTTATCGTTTCAATCTCTACACTTGTATTTTCCTTACTCGCTTCCCCCCTTTAAGGGTCTTACTTATACCATTCTAAAATCCATTTTCTCACTTCCAATCTTGAATTCATGTGTCCCTTTTCTCAATTCCCTTATTATACTGAATCATATTCACGCCATTTCCCATAATTTTTAGCTATAGTAATTCATATGTGAAGTCTTAACATACTCATCTTGCAATTTTGTGATCAAGTAATACAACCAACATAGCAATCCAAACAAGGATGTGTTTTACTTGGCTCAAACATTGGTTATGAGTCAATGTCTACATCCGCTCCAACTAACAACTTCTGTCCCATAAGGATACTCGAAATAGTAGTATGTCTAGCTATATGTACCATCCATGTAATGTTACTTATCCCATTCTTTGATACTCAGAGTTCACTTATAGCTTCATATTTCCCTTTTCTTCCCATCTCAAGTTATTCCTCTCTTTCCCATAATCGACTTATAGTAACCGTAAATGCATTTTCCTTTAAACCCGCCATCTTTGTTTGCAAGGATCTAAGTCTCATGCGCAACTAATACCCCTTATCCCTCATACTCTTTTAATCTTGTGTTGCACTCAACATTGATTTCAAAACCAATCATAATCATATCGTATTTATCGTTGATGATAGTCTTGCTTTATCGCTTTATCGTCGTACGGTAAACTCATAACTCATGGCCACATTTTTCTTTCCAACTTATTCCTTTATTTATATTTTACTCATTCTGTCTTGGTATAGGATATTCATAGGAGATGCATCTTCCTTTTCTCATAATACGACTACTTCTTAAGCGCGCATACTTCGCATATTTCCTTTTCTTTCTATACCCATACTTATTCCTTTACATTCTTTCCTCCTCAATTTATCTTATTACCTCCCGTTTTATAATCAATCCTTCATTCCTCGCACAAGGAACCCTATTCTTAACTCAATACCGCCTTGTCCTTTAGAATATATTACTTCTATACAATCCATTCTTCGCTTCCAAAACTTATTCTGTTCATTCTGATCATCCCCTCTCATCCTTATTACGCTGATCCTTTTTCTAACAATCATTCTATTTCATTATTCATCTTTCCGTAGTCTTGGTCTTTTACATCCAGCGCTTATTTCTAGAAAATTGGGCGGCATTTCTCCTATATTGTTCATTTCCTTCACGTTCAAGCCAACTATGAAATGACCAAATCAACATCAACAACCACACGTCCAAGTTACTATATCACGAACTAGTCAAAACAAGGTTCAAGAATACCCCGAAACAGCCCGCATAACATTCCAAATCAGTCCACACATTACAACATTCAATAATAGTCAACATAACGACTACGACATATTCAAGTTACTCTTAATAATCTATAGCCACAACACTTCATCGAAACGACCTTACAATAGTCCAACAATTACAACTACCCAAAATCAGTCTTTCGGACTACTAGAGGTACGTTTTAAACTTATCTTTTCTTTCGAATCGAGCAACACAACAATCGGTGAC
>NC_081352.1:11839645-11849406 GCF_029784015.1 Lycium ferocissimum
ACATCGACTACCATCCATGTACAAGAAAACTACTTCAATATCATTTTAATAACAAGCTCAAACGATTAATCGAACTACAACGTCGAAAATACAATTTTCGACCTTTACTCCGCAAGATCATAAACACATGGAAAAGAGTATAATATCACCATGAACAACAAGAACAACAACACATATACATACTTATAACTATATTTCCATCCCTTCAACATAACCAGATCATCCTCAAATACAATACAACAATGCCCAACAACTTCATGAACATCTAATCCAATTCATGTCCCAACAATTTCATATAAACAACTACAACTTTAAATATCAATATTCCTTTACTTTTATCACATAATCAATAACAACAATAATGACAACACTAATCAAACTTAATCCACCATTATTAAATTAAGACAACTCCAATTCAAATTTCAATTTACCATACCCCCGAAATCATGCAATTTTCTTACTTCCAATTTCGCCTAATATAAATTAATCTCTCCATTACAACATCATTAAATCCAATTTCATTACAAAAGAAGAAATCTTACCTCAAATTAGTTAGGACAGATCCTACAATCACTTGCACCAATTGCACCACTTCTTCTTCTTCAATTTAAATTCCAACTTTGCTGCTCCTTTAAGCGCTTAGAACACCTTTGGGGGATTTAATTTTTCTTCCTTCAAAACTTTGAGCTCAGCCGTGGGCTGCCATGGCCGTGAGCTTCCATGGCTATGTGCTTCTTTCTTTCAATTGGATTGAAGATGAAAATGAGGTGTATGGCTAATAAGTTAGTCATCACTTATGAACTTATATGCTTACTACCATGTTGACACGTGCCCACTTGAATGTGATGATTCATGACCGCATTTTCAATTAACATGTTTGGTGGGGCCCACTTGATACACTAATTACGCTAATTAATCATTAATCCCCACTTAATAATCTAATCATGGTTAATTAACCCCTAATCTTCACTAATATTTCTACACTAATTGTAATTAGATAGCAAACCGTGCATTATTAAAATCAGGATTAAAAAGTCCTTGTCTCATATCTCAAAAAAAAAAAAATCTTGTCCTTGGACTTATGTCGATTGGCTTACGAATAATCCAACGTACAAAAATACAGGATATAACACCGACCCTTTAGCAAGGGACTTGGTGAAATGTAAATATATACCGTACCCGGCCCTTTAGTTGGGACTCCATGAAATGTAAATATATACCGTACCCGGCTCTTTAGTAAGGGCCTCGGCGAAATGTAAATATATACCGTACCCGGCCCTTTAGTAAAGGACTCGGTGAAATGTAAATATGTACCGTACCCGGCCCTTTAGTAAGGGACTCGATGAAATGTAAATAGTGTATACATATAAATAGAAGCAAATGAATGCAAGCGAGACTCATAAGATTATTTCTGAAACTCTTTGAATAGCCTCGAAGCACCCTCGAATATCACTATGGATTATATCAAAATAGGACTTCAAGAATCATAGACACGTATCAAGACATAATGAAATAGCTTCTGGAAATCAAGAACATTAACCATTCTAGTATTTCTAAGATTAGGAGCTTCTTTGGAGTTTATACGTTCGTCGTCTGTTTGTTTCATATAGACCATGCCAAAAGAAGAAAAGGGAATAGCCTTAACATACCTGCTCTTAGCTCAACGGCTCAAGAACTCAACTCGTATCTGCTCCATGATCTATATATAATAACAATGATACTATCGTTAATTACACAAACGATTCTCTAAATCGTATAACGAAACTTTAACTTATCCTAAAACAAAATTGCGACCTCCCGTTCTTCTCAAATTTTTCTTTCCTTCAAAATACATATCTATGACAACAACAACAATATACTCAAGTTACTCCAACCATTTCCAGCTACAACACAACCCAAAAATATTTCTCAAATCAGCCCACACAACAATAACAATAACTTATCCGATTTTCCGCAATTAATTTCGTAGTTCCCATCTCACAATTTAGCTATGACGGAATGAATAAACATATCAAGAATAGGAGAATTCTTACTTTATATGCCAAGAACTACTCTTCTTCAATCTTAATTTACCTTAAAGAAAACTCGGATTCAACAACACAGCAAAATAGAACAACGGGATCGAAGTTGAGACAAAGAGACCAAAATCCGTACGTTGTTATTTTTTTTTTTTTTTTTTGAGGAATATTACATTCTTTTCTTTATGGGGATAACAAGAAGACTCTTGTTTTTGGGAAAAATATAGCCTCCAGTACGTTGCTGCATAAGACATGCTACCGCACTATTCCTTGAAAATAAATCTCCTAAAGATGAAAGAAATAAGATCTCAATTACACCCCCCACCCTTTTTCTTTATGGACCGTGGGGTCAACTTTTTTATATATAACTCAATACAATGTATTATGTCTTAAAGATAGCAAGCCACCTATTCACCTATTAGCATAGTCACTAGCTACACATTTCCAAGGCCACCACGTGGAAAGCATCATAATTAAAGTAGTACTTTTATCTTAATCCCATAAAACTTTAATTGCTTATTTACCTTCCCTCCTTATTTCAACCTTTAACTAACACGCCCCATAATTAATTTATTGATCGCAATTCACTTATATAATAGTTACTTTTAACACATTTCATATACTCATTATCATAATCGTGTGGTAGAACTCTAGTCCATAGCCTTTTTATACCTACACAAATATTATTCCCAATCACCGTCGTCACACTTGTTAAGGCCTAAATAATTTTTCGGCTTCATTTCTCATATACACCAAGTTCTTGATTTTCATGCTTCAATATGACTAAATTCTCCGGGCTTGGGTAAATTTTCTCATGTTGGACGGTTCAATTTCTCGGTCCAAAATACAGGATATTATAGCTTGGACCATATTTCATTCAAATAAATTTCAAATCTTGACGAAACTTATTTTCTTCAATTTGGTTAACTTCTAATATTTACAAAACATCTGTACCATCACTCTAACCACCTATAAGCTTAGGGGATAACCTCATTTTCGTTACTAATGCCATTTAACTAGCACTCTTTCCAACGCATGAAAACATGGGATGTAACAGGATATGTGATAGAGTTGAGATAATTCATTGGTTACGGTTGTTTTGGCGATGACATAGGTTGAGTTACTTTTATTGATTACTGTTGTGTGGACTTATCTTATTTCGGTGTTGGATGATTCTTGTGGTAATTTCACATTGGTTATGTGTTGTTGTGCCTACGTGTCTATTCTATTGATTTTATGATTTTATGAATGATACTAATCTTAGTTGGCCTATGATATCTATCGGTACATAGTGTTTGTACTGATACTACCTTGTTGCATTCTTTTAAGTACAAATTGTGATCTAGAGACATCTACCAGACCTCATATTTAGCGTGAGGCCAAATTCTGACACATTTGAGGGTGAGCTCCTATCCATGCCAGGCCACCTGAAAGTCTTCTCTTATTGATGTCCACTTCATTCCAGACATTACTTATGTTATTTTAGGCAGTTGTTATTTCCTTAGATAGTTTATGTTTTAGAGTCCTTGTATGATGACTTTCGGATCTTGGGGAAGTAA
Organism: Lycium ferocissimum; assembly: GCF_029784015.1. Classification (NCBI taxonomy): domain Eukaryota; kingdom Viridiplantae; phylum Streptophyta; class Magnoliopsida; order Solanales; family Solanaceae; genus Lycium; species Lycium ferocissimum. Next base: position 11,843,223 of record NC_081352.1, read on the forward strand.
TATCGTCACGATCTAGTGACCAAACACCCCCATAATCGTACCTGGATAACACTGAATAACAAGGGCCCATAGATAACTCAATATGAACTATACTGACTCATACCATAACATCACCAAGAGATATACATCAAGAACTATCAACCATCTGCATATATATATATATATATATATATATATATATATATATATATATATATATATATATATATATATATAGTGAAAAGAACAGTGCAAGCCGACCAGGCTGCTACATATGTTGTACACAAAAGAATGAGAGCCGACAAGGCAACATCACATACCAACTGTATACAACTATCTACAGACCTCTAATGGAATAGAAAACTGTAGAAAGGACGGGACAGGGCCCCGCCATACCCATATATGCATATACATCTCAAAATGGCATACTAAGATAGACTGCAGCTCTGGATCGAGTGGAGTGCACCGACTACAGCTGAGGGGAAAATCCTACTGAGCTGGATCATCTCTCTGTCTACCTGAACCCGCCGGGCATGAACGAAGCCACCCAAAAAATAGGGGAGTCAGTATAAAAAATATACCGAGTATGTAAAGCATAAGAACACAAGTACATAAAAATCATGAAAGACATCTGGGAACATCTGTATAACTCTGTTTAACATAAAAGTGCCTCTGAGGGCGCATGGTATGCATAGGTCATAACATAACTGATAGTGCTGTGGAACTTACTGCCCAATCCATATATGATTGTGCCGAGAAACGTACGGCCCGATCCATATATCATCATCATCATCTTTGTATACCAGCTGATCAGGTGGTAATGCATATATAACGCCTATCCCTTTCCCCATACACCATATATATATAAATATATAATATATGCGTATATAATGCCTTCTGGTCAAGGGTCAACATGCATATGTATAATGAATGCAATGCATAAACATAATGAGTAACTAGAGCTCTCGGAGTGACATAAGGTCATACTGCCTCCGATAAACACCTTTTGGGCTAACATCATCAATATATGAAATCTCAGGACCCAAGAACAGAAGGAATAATCATAGCAAGGAGTATGGGATCATCAAAGACTGAGGTACTCCTAGTGCTTCTAAGAGTAGAGTAATATGGAAGCTCGTTTACACATTTGTTCGCTCACATCATAAGATCATGCCAAAATGAAAGAAGGGATAGCCTTAACATACCTTATTCACTTTTCAAGCTAGCTATCTTACTATCCCAATCTTGAAAAATCTACACAGAAGACCAAGTACCAATTATTAGACTCATATACCAACCTTAAATCTAGTTTACATCTTCACACAATTCGGGCAACATCTCTTTTGCAAACTTAATAACCTTTCAATTCCAATCCGACGGAAACATCAATAACAACATCATCCATAATGATATCAATTCCTACGTACCATAATATAGTCAATTCTACTCCAAATCATCCCTCAAAATAGCCCTTAAGCCCAACTTTACCCTTATTCAACTTACAACTTCCATAACTATATTTCCTTTAGTTAAAGCCACTAAAACTCTTGATAATTATCTTAAACAGAAGGGAAAGAATCATGTACATACCTTGGAGGGACTAGAATACTATGAATAAACTTCAACTCCAACTCCCCAAGCTTCACAACTTCAATGAAACCCTAGGAACAACCTTCTTCTTTACAAGCTCAGGTTTACAAGGCTCGGATCTTACTAAAACTCCTTCAATATGATGGAAAATGTAGAGAGGAAATATTTTAGGGTTTTCTCTAACTTGGAACTGAGAAAATAAGAAATAAAGTCGTGGGGCTAGCTGTCACACCCCAATTCCAATAGGGCATGATGGGCACCCAACTCTTAATTAGAGCTGAGCGAACCCTCTAGTATTCACATAATGAAACTGAACATATAAAAAAATTTAAAAATATAATAAAGTACTGTTATATCCCGCATTTCGTAGGTTGGGGTATTCCGAGCCAATTGCGGGAAGTTATGGACAAGGCTACTTTTTGACTTTGAATTAAGCGTAAGTTGCGTATTCATCTTTTATTGGTATGAAGTACGAAGGGTATATTTGGAATAAGGAAAATTAGAAGTTAAGGGTTGGAGGAAATATTTCATGAAATAGCCAAGAATGGCCAAATGGCCGTGGGTCCCACCCATGGTTGGCCAATTGTCTTAAGCCATGAAGAGGTACATGTGGTCACCTTGTATTTGTAGGGACTAAATGTGCATGAAAACAAAGATGTCAAGGCAAGCAAGACAATTAGTCATCTTTGATGACTTAAAGAAAACTCTAGAAAAATTGAGAAAATTGGAGAAACAAATTGGAGGAAAATAGGGGCACATGACCGGCCATGTGCCCCCTTTATATATATGTGTGTGTGTGATAAAAATATAAGGCAACTCATCATTTGTGCCTTAGAAAGTTCAAGAAAAATAGAGAAAAAAAAACGAAGAAGGAGAACGGCCAAGAGGCTAGCGAAACCCGACCCTTCAATTTTGATATTGGAAAATTATTTTCTCCTTGTTTTTCTACTAGTTGGAAGGCCCTCGTCGACGTGGAGTAGTTGTTGGAGCGAGAAAATCGTTCGTTGATGCCATGTGTGAAGCTTAGCCGAGTGGAGAAGGTGGATGAGAAAAGATGAGGTTTGATCTTCTCTATATGTTTTATAGGTGTTTGAGTATGTTGTGATATGTAAAATGAATGAAGTTCATAAAGTTATGGGGTTGTGTTGTGTGGCCGTGTATATATAGTATGGTATGGGAGTGATGAACTAATTTATTTAGCATGTTGGATTGTTATGAATGGTTGTGCGTGTTGTAATGTGAAGGAATGGATAGAATTCATGAAATCATGGGTTTTGGTATGTTGGCCGAATGGTGGCTGCTTTGCGAAGGAAGAATGAATCAAATTTATTTAGTGTTCTTGGCTATTGTTGTTGAGAATTATAGGGTGAGAATGAAAGTTTAATGACTTGTGTTGAAGTTGTAATATCGTGTGGGCTGTTTTGGGGAGCCAATGTGATTTTAATGTGGCTTCTTGTCTTGATGAAAATATTGTTGCTAACGTATGGAATTGATGACATAGTTTATGAATTTGAAAGAAAGAAATGCATTGTTGTTGTATTCATTAATTTGGAAGGTTTCGGGTAAGATTGGATGTTGGTTTGGATATCTTGAATTACCTATCAATATTGTTATTGTGATTGTTGGTTTGGTTGTTGTGATTTGGCCTAGTTAGATTCTCGGGGTTGTTGGATTTATAGGGGAGATGCTGCCGAAATTTACAGATAAAGTGATGGCTTGGAATTGGGCTCTTTAATGCGTATGGCTAACGTTTGGTGCCCAATAACGTCATTATAGATCATGGGAAGCCGAGGCGTAAATTTGGATTAGCTTAGGGGGCAGCCAAGGTATGTAAAGCTCACGTCTCTTTCTTTGGCATGTCTTAGTATGAATAGGCTATGATATGATCCCCGAGGTAACTCTCTCCCGCGATCCGAGCATGTCCGTGATTCTTATTTGTTTCTTGATATCCGTATTTATAATGCAATCAAATTGTGGTCCTTATGCTTTTGTATGATTAAAAATGAATATGCATGGAAAGATTTGTTCATAAAAGAGTTTGAAACTACGAACGTCCGTAACTTCCATAGGAAGGCTCGGATCGCTTCGATATGTCCGTAGGAGGTTAAACGTAGCGTATTAAGATTATAATGTTCCAAGGCGGGCTCGGATCGGTTGATACTTGTCGAAGTGGACATGAAGACATTGTTGGGTAGTTACGATGACTTGTTAAAGAACCTAATAAAGTTAACAATCCGACCCCCGCGTACTTGATTACTTATTGATGCGGTAAGTACGAAATAAGAATTGATATATATGATTACGATACGTGATTATGATGCCTAAAGTTCTATTTGATAAGTCCGGATAATATACGGAAGAGATTGGATTTGGTCAATGCCATCGACTTGTAAATGATAATTTGTCGATTATTACATTAAGTCCGTGTAAATGTATGAAATGAGAATCCGTATGCATATGATTTTGATACGTAACTATGATGGATAAAGTTTTATTTGATATGTTTCGAGTAACGTTCGGAAGGAACTTGATACGACTATTGCTTTGGCTTGTAAATGATAATTCGTTTGATTATTCTATGGAATGTGTATGAATGTTTTGAATGGCATATAGATCCCACGATTAAGCTCGTGCACATTTTTGTTATTTCCGCCGAGTCCGGGCCGGTACTATCGTGCGCACAATACGAAGTATGATGAGCTTCAAGTATGATGAGCGCCTAATATGATATGATATGTTACGAAGTATGATGAGTTTCGATATATAATATGATCCGAAGTATGATGAGCTTCACGATATGATATGATATGATGTGATGATGTGTGCGGAGAGACGGGAGATATGAAACTTCGAAGTATGATGAGTTGTGGCGCCCCGAGCGAGAGGCGACCTCGTTCCGTCCGCCGGTCCATTATGGACCGCATAGGGTATGATATGATAATACGATGATACGATGACATATTAACTTGATAATGTGATGATCCGAAAATATAATAAGTACGTTACGATGATATGATAATCGATGCTATGATAAGGTAACGACATGATAATCTGATGATACGATAATACGACGATTCTGCTTAATGTGGTAATTCGATAATCTAATAATTTTGTTTAATGTGATGATATGACAATGTAAGGATTCTGTTTACCGAGTCCCTCACTGGAGGGCCGGGACACGTTATAAGTTATATATACATATTCTGAAATATGATCTGTTGGTTTCGGAGCCGGTGGTGGGGCAAACCCAATGGTGGGGCAAACCCAATGGTGGGGCAAACCCAGTGGCGAGGCAAAATAGCCCTTCCAGAGTGGTATCTCACTGATGGCTCGGGCCCCCTGTCGTGTTATTTCACAATTGAATCAATTAAAAAATTTAAAAAAGACCTTCCGCACTGGTTTAGGCGAATCCCACATTGGTTTAGGCGAATCCCACATCGGTTGATATCAGCTACTAAGATATGTTCTATTTTATATACATATGAGACAGAAACGTTTTTCAAAAGAAAGTTAAGTACTTTGAGCATTTTGATTATTATATTTGTCTTAATGTACCTCGTATGCACTTTTTACTGTACTCCTTAATTCGGTTATGATCTCGTTTCACGTATTCCATGCTTTACATACTCGATACATATTCCGTGCGACCCCCTTTCTTCGGGGGGTACGTTTCATGCCGCGCGGTACACGAGTGTGAGGGCGAAGATATTGCGAGAAGCTGTTCCAGCGGGATTGGCGAGCTCCACTTTCTCCGGAGGCTGCCGAGTCAGTATATATGTGTGTTATGGTATCGGAACGTGTTAGAGACTTTGCCGAACGGTGTCATGTGTGTGTAGTATGTCGGTACCGTAAGCGGCTGCATAAGCCGGTGTATTGTCATACATGATATTACGAGATTTTGTACGGTTGCAAGTTTTGTTCGATTTGAAAAAAGATATAAAGTATGTTCGTTTTTTTTCGAAAATTTCCATTATGCATTTATGATCTGGTTGAGGGCCCAATAGGACTATGAGTATTATGATAGTTAGAGGGTTCGCTCGGCCCTAAGTAAGGGTCGGGTGCCCATCACACCCTATCGGATTAAGGGTGTGACAAGTACTTTCCGTCAAATCATAGGAATTTGTGAACGATACTCAATTAATCAAAAATCGAGTAAGTCAAACTGACATATCGGCCTACATGGTCGCTTTACTCAACACGTGACATCTCAACATACTAACCACAGGACACTGCCTGCAAAGTCTCTAAGAGTAACACTTGAATTATATGAATCGGGACAGGACCCCGACATACCCGTACATACACATGATAACTATAATGACTCGGCACTACTACAGGAAGAAAATGGAGTTTGCCAATCCCAGCGGATAGCCAACCATCCTAGCTGAATACTTTTACCTGCAAAACAATCTGGGGCGGGTGGCATGAACACGGCGCCCCCCAGGAGCAAAGGGACGTCGGTACGAACAATGTACCGAGTATGTAAGGCAAAAAAACATGAAGTGCGGATGGATCATGAAAACCAAGATATCAATAATTGAATGCATCCGTGGCTAACATCGAGAATATCTCGCGTAACTCTATGGTAACGCCTCTATGGCGTATGATAGGCATA
>NC_081352.1:11849506-11863089 GCF_029784015.1 Lycium ferocissimum
ATATATATAAAAAATTGGGGGGGAAATCCCCTCCCTTCTCTAGATTTTTTTTTTTTTTTCCTTTTTTAGAATTTTCTTTTTTTTCCAAAAAGAGACTTAATTCTTTTTCTTTCCCCCTTTTTTATTTTCCCACACCTTTTGAAGATTTTCTGGGCATTGTAAAATGACCTTTTTCCCTTTCCTTTTCAAAAATTTAAATAATCCCTTTTTAAACTTTTGCCCCCCGTATTTTTGGTTATTGTTGCATGGATTCTATGATGGAAGTGATGGTTTAATGATTCAAATTGAAGTTGTAATCGTTTGTAGGTTGTTGGAGAAGGTAATGTGATTTTATTATAGTTTCTTGTATTATTGAGGTTAATGTTGTTAATGTGTAGATTGATGGTGTGGGTCATGAATTTGGAAAGAGATGTGTTGTTGTTGTTTTTATGGCATTTGGAAGTTTCGGGTGGAATAGTGTAGTGGTCGGGTTGTTTGGAAAATTTTGCGGATTGTTTGAAATGTTTTTGAATCTTGATTTGAATGAAAATGGAATATCGTCGGATTGTATAGAAAGGAGTTACTAATATTAGAATGCGTTTCGAATTCATTATTGATGTTGTTGGAATGGTTGTTGGTATTGTTGTTGATAATATTGGCCTAGTTGAATTCTCGGGGTTGTTGAACTTATAGGGGAAGTCTTTAACCAAATTTCTCGTAAATAAAGTGCGAGCTTAAAATGGGATTCGAGGTGCCTATGACTAATGTTTGGTGTCTAATGACGTGTTGTAGATTTTGAGAAGCCGAGACTTGAGTTTGGATTAGCTTAGGAAGCAAACGAGGTATGTAAAGCTTATCCTTCTTTCCTTTTGGCATGTCCTAGACGCAAGTAAGTTATGATGTATTATGAGCTTCGGGGGAAATTCTATTCGTAAAATCCGAGAGTGTTTACGATGCTTATTTGCTTCTTGATGTTGGCATCTTTATATGGTCAAGCTATGGTTTATATGTCTTTGTATGATTGGTTTTCAAATGTGGCATAAAAAGTTTTGTTTTCAAAAGAGTTTTATAACTACGAACGTCCGTAACTTTCAAGAAAGGGCTCGGATCTCTTTGATATCTTCGCAAATGATTTCATGACGTATAATGACTTTAAATTTTCATAGGCGGGCCCGGATTGGGTTGACGCTCGTCCGTGGGTCCCGCGACTTTCCTTTGTATAGTGCTTACGACTTTTTGAAAGAACTTAATATGATTATTTTTCCGACCCCCGAGTATGATTACTTATTTATTTGTTGAGTCTGAAATAAGGATCTTTATGTATGTGATTTTGATACGTGACTTTGGTTTCCGAAGTTCGGTTTGATATTTTCTTAAGTGATATTCGGAAGAAAATCGATTTGACTACTTTTGTTTTGGCTTATAAATGATGGTTCGTTTTGATTAACCTATTGAGTCTTTGAAGATGTTTTAAACTGTATTTGGACACCCACGATTCTGCTCGTGCGTATGGTTGTTACATTTTTCGCCAAGTCCCGGGCCGGTTATGTTCTCGTGCGCACTACGCTTTATTCCGGAGTATGATGCGTCCGGTTCGCCGAGCCCCTTTTTGGTCGGGAACCGTGAATATATTATGGTGTTATGATGTTACCGGTACGCCGAGCCCCTTTCGGCCGGGTACTGTGTATATATGTTATGTTATATGTTATATTCCGAAGTATGATGTGTTTTCGAAATATGATGTGATATGATATGTGATGATTTGATGATATGATAATCTGATGATATATGTTATGAATATGTATTCTGGAATATGATCAGTTGGAATCAAAGCCGGTGGTGGGGCAAACCCAATGGTGAGGCAAAATTCCACATTGGTTTAGGCCAATCCCACACTGGTTTAGGCCAATCCCACATTGGTTTAGGCCAATCCCACATTGGTTTAGGCAAATCCCACATCGGTTAATGTCATCTCATATGATAAGTTATGATATTATGATGTGTTACGGTATGAATATGATGATTATTCGCTTATGTCACTCAGTCCCAGTATGGGCCGGATATGATGCATGCCACTGATATGCATGATTTGTGTTTCAGATGCAAGCCCTTTGGTATTCTGGTTATTATGCTCACTTTCTGTACTCCTTACTTCGGTTATGACCTTGTTTTCTGTATGCCATGCCTTACATGCTCAGTACATATTCCGTACTGACCCCCTTTCTTCGGGGGCTGCGTTTCATGCCGCGCAGGTATATACAGATGAGTAGAAGATGTTCCAGCGGGATTGGCGAGCTCCTTTTTCTCCCGGCTAGCACGAGTCGTAGTGCTTATGTTGTGATATCTAGAGTTATGTTAGAGACTTTGCGGACGGTGTCGAGTGTATGATATGTCGATTTGTTTTGAAAAGCGGTTATATAAGTTTATGTATTGTTGTGCATTACATTACAGATTTCATACGATGGCAGACTTTATTTGATTTGAAAAAGATGAAAAGCATGTTTGTTTTCCGAAAATTTTTCATTATGTGCTTGTCATGTTTTGCGGGCCCAGTATGATTATGAGTATTACGAAAGTCAGCGGGTTCGCTCGGCCCTAGATAAGGGTCGGGTGCCCATCATGCCCTATCGAAAATTAGGGTGTGACAAATTGGTATCAGAGCAGTTCGTCCTAGGGGTTGTCTGCAAAGTCGTGTCAAGTAGAGTCTTGTTTATGGTGTGTTGCGCGCCACATTTATAAACAGGAGGCTACGGGGCATCTAGGGTGGTTACTCTTCTTTCATATCTGAGATCGTGCCATAGAACCAAGTCATAGGAAACGGAATTCCTTACCCTGATTTTTGATTGCAGCAGAAGAATGGCATCGACAGAAGAAAGTGACTAGCGATATTGGAAGTTACTAAGCACGCAGGTAAGCAAAGGTATGAAAGATATATGTTGGGTAAGGTATTGACGTACGATTGAAATGTAAAGTTGGAAAGGGAAAAGGAAAGTAGACAGGAAAGTGTAACACGCGTGGTGGTGTTAAGCATATAAGGTAAGTCCATTATTTTCAGACCGTTATGGATATTGGGAGCCCTGTGCGACTGTGATACGATACGATATGATATGATATATATATATATATATATATATATATATATATGTTGGCCCTGTGAGGCATTGTTGGTATTTCCTGTGTACAGGTTTTGAGATAGTAACAATTATAGAGGAAACTCTGCCGAAATTTTTCCAAAAATAAAGAGAGAATGAGATATGGGTCTGTGATATGCTTTGAAAGGTTGTGTGATGTTCGGTCATAAATTGCATTTATTTAGCCATTGTTGCCTCACATTTTAATACTTTTAATTATAATTGTTTTGTGCTTAATATTATATTTTTACTATGCAGGCATAAAGCGATGTAACGATGAAGAGATTTGGAGCAAGATTGAATAAAAAGTGGAAAAAAAGAAGGGAGACAAAAATGGGAGACACTCCCTAAACTTTGTCTCCCAAGTTGAAGACGAAAGACAAGAAGCAAAAGAAAGAATTGAAAGGAGACATTCATCTACCTGGCAGCAAATTGACGAAAGTTGAAGCTCTCGCGTCGCACGCCTGACGCGAATAAAAGTGTCTCTGAATCTTGGTTTGTCTGATCAGTCCGCGTTGCACCCGCGATGCGGGTGTGACTCGAGCCCGCTATTTTTTTGGTCCGAGTTGGATTTAGTTTTTAAAAGCCCAGGCCTTTTGGTACCCTATAAATACATATTCTACAGGGTTTTTACATAACTTTGGATAGCTTGAAACCATTAGTTCATAACTTTAGACTTAGAGAGAGCTTGGAGCCGCCGTGGAGGCCGTATTTACAGGGTTTTATCTTCTTCTTCTGTAATACTTATTTTGATATTTTTATTCGGATGATTTGTTGTTTTTCCTCCATGTCTATGTGGAGCTAAACTCTTTAGTTCTAGGGCTTTGACACAAACATGAAAGTTGATGTTTGATTATCGTTTCTATCTATTAAATTTTCATATTTTTGGGTTGCTTATTTATTCTTGTGCTTAATTGTTTAATCACTTGATCACTAATTTAACACTATCTGTGGTGCGGGAATTGGACTTGAGAAAGGGAATTCACGCACGTAATAAGAATAAATAGAGTTTGTTCGATTTAATCGTTTCGCTGCGAGGATAGAGATATACCCTTTAGCCCTACTTAGTTGAATACGGAGAAATAAATGCGTTCTTGTTACCTCTGACAACCATAGAGATATAGGCGTTATAGTAGCATCTACAGGCTTGTGAGTAGTTCGAGAGAATATCATAAAGTTACAATTAACCCGTCAACTAGTAACCCATAGGTAGAACGATTTGAAAACTCAACTGGATTGTTAGTGGTCATAGCCCTAGATCTATCTCTTCTCGGTAAAAATTTGCTCTTTCTTGGTTGAAGTTCATTATTTGTTTTCTTTTATTTTTAATTAGTTTACAAATATAATTTGGATTTTATTTCTTGTTTAGATAATTAGCATTAGTTTAATTTGATAAATACTTAATTATAAGTCTCTGTGGGTACGATATCTGGACTTAAAAATCCTATATTACTTGTACGACCGCGTATACTTGCGTGTGTGTTTGGGAGCAACAAGTTTTTGGCGCCGTTGCCGGGGACTTAGAAATTAATTGTTTATCTAGATTAGACTTTTCTTTTTGTCTATTCAATTTTATTTTATTTTTGTTTAATATTCTGGTATTCTTCTTGACATGGCATCTTTGAACGAAAATTTATCGAATATTGGGTATTCATGTTTTAATGATTTTTGTGCACTTTGTGGAGGACCCCACTTATGGGAAAATTGTTCTAAAATTTGGCGCATACGGGATGTGATGTGTGACCCTTCTAAATTCTATGACTGGAACTTTTGTAACCAGTGTGGTGGTCAGTGGAAAGAGTGTCCTAAGTGTTGTTCTAGTCTCTCAAGTGATTTTCACAAAGTGGATGTTGTGAGTGATACTTGGCTATTGGTTCAAGCTCACCGATTAGAGGTATGGGGGGATTATCTTGATGAAATTACAAGTGACATGACATACTTCATGGAAGAAAGAACAAAGCTCGGACAAGAGATAGACCAATTTGGCTCAGACATCTATGACTGCGGTGCTCAAATAAATAAAAAGGTTGAGGCGTACGATGCCCAAACACCAATTGTTGTGGATACTGGCCAACTTGTGGAGCAAATAGAGGAATTCTAACCATTCGATCAGATCCTTGTTGATGATGCCTATGTTGAGGAAGTGTACAAAAGTGAAGATGTCAGAAATAATGCAGTTTTAGAGTTGGGGTGAGTTGGTCCTCATTCTAAACATTTTTCTACATTATGTTTGGTTGGCTACATGAAAATTGAGCTCTCCACGCCGGTGAAGATGTGTATAGATGAGGAACAAGAGCCTTACATCCTGGAAATTTGCCACACCAAAAAGACAAAATGACATTCCTCACTTAAGGGCCAAGAAGTGCAAGATGCGACACCTATTGCTTGGTTCTTTTATTTTCACACCGCCGCCCCAGGAGCGGAGCAGAAAATTTGATGCAAAATTAGGGGCGCAATTCATATCCTCAAAGTGGAGGGAAAAGTGGTGAAGTTGATTCACGTCGTGCCACGACGTTAACTAAGGCGCTTATTGGGAGGCAACCTAATGTGTAATAATTATAGATTTTTATTTTTTTACGGTGTCACGTTTTATTTTGTTTTGTTTTTGTTTTGCAGATTAGGGAAGTCCGAGTACCCAAAGTTGAAAGGCGAGGAGCATGTTTGAGCTTAAGTGTGGGGTCGTGCAACCCTTAATGATGATAGCATGTTGCTAGCTAGGCCCTAGAGGGCCCCAGGGAGTATTTCTTGCTTTACTAGTTTTTAATTTTTCCATCTATATGCACTGAGGGCATTGCATGATTTTAAGTGTGGGGTGGGAAATATGTCCCTGGGAAGGCTGAGGATGATGATTTAATATGCCTTAGGATTTTTTTATTTTTTTATTTTTATTATTATTATTAGTTTTGAGTCTTAGTGTCGAAAAAAAAAAAAGGAAAAATTCGAAAAAGATTTTTTATTTTCTTTGATTTTCTTTAGTAACTTCTTAAGCCCCTCATTAGTGGCATTCATCATCCACCCCTTGGTTTTCTTATGGCCTCGGTTCTTTCCCGAGGGGGGCTTTGAACAGGGTAATTTTTTTTTATTTTTAGGATTAGTTTTTTTAGGAGTAGTAAAGGAGAGAGAAGAAAGACCTTGTGACTTGTTTGATACTAGCATATTTAGGCCTGAGCTTGAGTAATACTTTCCTGTGAGTGCTTGAGTAATAAAAAAAAAAATAGCAGACTTTCTGACACCTAACTCATGGTTCTGACTCTGTATATAGCTTATTCTTATTTTGTAGTTCGTCATGATCCTATCTGTCCTAGAGTAGAATTGATCCATCTTGATTGAGACTTGTGCCATGTGAGGTGAGGATTTCGTGCATATATTCCATGTTTTGCATCTTAGTCTAGAACTTGCCCTGCATGTTATTGAAGCGAAATAAAAGTGTTGCTCTGTTTAGAAGATGATAATAGGCTTTCTTTGATATGTCTTGTGAATTTTAGCCTTTTCAGAAATTGTGTCACTAGTTAGCCCTTTGAGCCTGTAGCCTTTCATTTGTTAGACGTATTTTGCCTTGATCCTTTTTGTTGAAACCCTAGTTTTTGCACCCTGCTTCCTTGAGCACTGTAGCTTAGACTTTGTTATAATTGTGAAATCTGAAGAAAAAGGATGGTCAAGTGAAAAAATGGTGACCAATGATAGATGCAAAGTGATGAAAAGGCCCTCTTTGAAAGAATGTGACATGAAAAAAAAAATTGCTGAAAAATAATTGAAACGTTCTTGATATGATGAGACATACTTGTGAAATAATTGATGAAGAGAGGGCTGAAAAATAAAGTGAAGATTAGAAAATAATGGGTGATAGAGTCTAAAAGTGCAAAGTGCTTAGGGAAGTGTAAGTCACTATTTTATAGTTTTCCTACCCGTCCCCTTGCCAACATTACAACCCATTAAAGTCCTATTTGATTCTATATGAGCACACTTAATTAGTAGAGATGTACATAATGGGCAAGCCTATGGTTCTTTGTGCATGCATGTGAATTTTTTTGTGAGCGTGAGAGTTGTGCTGATGCTAAGTCCTTAATTTACACTCATTCCTTGATTTGAGTGTGCGGACTATTTTTTCTTGTGAGGGTACTTGTTTCATGATAGATAGGTGATGTTATTAAATTTCTTTGACAGAGTAGGTGAGCGAGCTTAAATTTGATAAGTTAGAGTCCATCTTTGAGATTGGGAGGTTAGAAGTTTGTTGTTTGTTTGTTGATTTGTATATCTTGCATGATGATCAGGAAGTGTAAATTTGATGTTCTGATTTGCTATATGGCCTAATTGTTGGTATCAACCAAAGTGGTGGTGATCCTAGGCTTGATTTATTGAGAGTGATTTTAGTGCTTACTCGAGGACGAGCAAGAGCTTCAGTGTGGGGTGGTGATGTTCGGTCATAAATTGCATATATTTAGCCATTGTTGCCTCACATTTTAATACTTTTAATTATAATTGTTTTGTGCTTAATATTATATTTTTACTATGCAGGCATAAAGCGATGTAACGATGAAGAGATTTGGAGCAAGATTGAATAAAAAGTGGAAAAAAAAGAAGGGGAGACAAAATGGGAGACACTCCCTAAACTTTGTCTCCCAAGTTGAAGACGAAAGACAAGAAGCAAAAGAAAGAATTGAAAGGAGACATTCATCTACCTGGCAGCAAATTGACGAAAGTTGAAGCTCTCGCGTCGCACGCCTGACGCGAATAAAAGTGTCTCTGAATCTTGGTTGGTCTGATCAGTCCGCGTTGCACCCGCGATGCGGGTGTGACGCGAGCTTGCTATTTTTTCCTGGTCCGAGTTGGATTTAGTTTTTAAAAGCCCAGGCCTTTTGGTACCCTATAAATACATATTCTACAGGGTTTTTACATAACTTTGGATAGCTTGAAACCATTAGTTCATAACTTTAGACTTAGAGAGAGCTTGGAGCACTCGTGGAGGCCGTATTTACCTGTGGTTTTACCTTCTCTTCTCTGTAATACTTATTTTGATATTTTTATTCGGATGATTTGTTGTTTTTCCTCCATGTCTATGTGGAGCTAAACTCTTTAGTTCTAGGGCTTTGACACAAACATGAAAGTTGATGTTTGATTATCGTTTCTATCTATTAAATTTTCATATTTTTGGGTTGCTTATTTATTCTTGTGCTTAATTGTTTAATCACTTGATCACTAATTTAACACTATCGTGGTGCGAATGGACTTGAGAAAGGGAATTCACGCACGTAATAAGAATAAATAGAGTTTGTTCGATTTAATCGTTTCGCTACGAGGATAGAGATATACCCTTTAGCCCTACTTAGTTGAATACGGAGAAATAAATGCGTTCTTGTTACCTCGACAACCATAGAGATATAGGCGTTATAGTAGCATCTACAAAGCTTGTGAGTAGTTCGAGAGAATATCATAAAGTTACAATTAACCCGTCAACTAGTAACCCATAGGTAGAACGATTTGAAAACTCAACTGGATTGTTAGTGGTCATAGCCCTAGATCTATCTCTCTCGGTAAAAATTTGCTCTTTCTTGGTTGAAGTTCATTATTTGTTTTCTTTTATTTTTAATTAGTTTACAAATATAATTTGGATTTTATTTCTTGTTTAGATAATTAGCATTAGTTTAATTTGATAAATACTTAATTATAAGTCTCTGTGGGTACGATATCTGGACTTAAAAATCCTATATTACTTGTACGACCGCGTATACTTGCGTGTGTGTTTGGGAGCAACATTGTGTCAATAGTAAGGGTAAGATTTGGCCAAGTTGCAAGTATGGCTGATTTTGAAAAATAAATTAATAGCTGAATTGATGGTAATGGTAATCGGAGGTCGATACCGATATGGTATAAAGAATTTGGAAAGGGTCTATGATATTAAGAGATGATTTAGAAGAGGTTGGCCGAAAAAAAAATGGGGGGTTAAGTTTGGAAGTGTCAACATAATGATATTTGGGAAAGAAAGAAAGTGAGTAAATAAAGGGCAAGAGGATCAAAATGTAGGAATAAAATAAAAGTGCCGCCTAAGTGAGACTGGAAATACGGGAATAGGGCAAAATATGATCGGGTGATAGTATAAGTACACCCCTAAAGGGGGGAAGCGAGTGCGAGAGGTGCAAGTGTAAGATAAAGAAATGACACGAGATAATGTGCCTAGAATGTTACAAGTTGAGCAAAGGGAATTACGAGAAGGAAAAGTTTAAACCGAGATATATTGGACCTTATTACGTTATTCGCAAGGTAAGAGGAGATGGAAAAGAAAAATGATTGGTAGAAGAGATTGCGTACTATGGTAATAAAGGAAAACCCCCGAGATCCTCACAAGACCCTATGCGATTAGTTGAACATTTGAGAACGAATGTTCTAAAGGGGGGAAGGATGTTATATCCCGTATTTTGGTACATTGGGATAATCCGAGTTAGTCATGATAAGTTAAGGACAAGGTTGTAATTTCTTCCGATTTTGTTAAAAGTGCATAAGTTGCATATTCACCGTTTCATTGGCATGGAGTGTTAAGGGTAAAATTGGAATAAGAAAAATTTGGGGTCAAAAGTGAATTATGGAAAGTTAGGCACTTCATGAAAATTAAGGGCTAGAAGTGAAATTTTGGAAACTAAGTATTTCATGAAAATGACCATATGTGGCCATGTGTGTGGTGTGGGCCATGGTACACTTGTGTGGTTTATATAAGTATAGAAAGATGACTAATTCATTATCATTCATCATCTCCACCCCTTAGAATTTTGTAGAACCTTGGAGGAAAAAAATAAGGGAGTATTCGGCCATGGCAATGGAAAATGGAAGACCAAAAATCTTCACCAAAAAAATTATTTTTCCTAGCATTCCTACTAATTGGAAGGTCCTAAACAACATGAAGTGGTTGTTGGAGCAAACAAATCCTTGGTTCTTGCAATTCTCAACCCTAGCTAGATGTGAAGTTGAAGGGAAAAGGTAAGATTTAATCTTGTTTTTATATGCTGTGGATGGTGTATGTAGGTTGTAGTATGTGAAGATGGATGAAATTCATGAAATATGGCATGTTGAAGTGTTGGCCGTGTGTATGTAGTGGTGTGTAGGAATGAAGAATTAAGCGTATTGAGCATGTTTGCGTGTTGTTGTAGTGTGTAGAAATGAATGAAACTCATGAAATTGTGATGTTGGTGTTGTGACCGAAAATGGCTGATTTGGTGTAAGTATGTTGAACTAATTTTATTTAGTATTTTTGGTTATTGTTGCATGGATTCTATGATGGAAGTGATGGTTTAATGATTCAAATTGAAGTTGTAATCGTTTGTAGGTTGTTGGAGAAGGTAATGTGATTTTATTATAGTTTCTTGTATTATTGAGGTTAATGTTGTTAATGTGTAGATTGATGGTGTGGGTCATGAATTTGGAAGAAAGAGATGTGTTGTTGTTGTTTTTATGGCATTTGGAAGTTTCGGGTGGAATAGTGTAGTGGTCGGGTTGTTTGGAAAATTTTGCGGATTGTTTGAAATGTTTTTGAATCTTGATTTGAATGAAAATGGAATATCGTCGGATTGTATAGAAAGGAGTTACTAATATTAGAATGCGTTTCGAATTCATTATTGATGTTGTTGGAATGGTTGTTGGTATTGTTGTTGATAATATTGGCGAGTTGAATTCTCGGGGTTGTTGAACTTATAGGGGAAGTGCTTTGCCCAAATTTACGTAAATAAAGTGCGAGCTTAAAATGGGATTCTGAGGTGCCTATGACTAATGTTTGGTGTCTAATGACGTGTTGTAGATTTTGAGAAGCCGAGACTTGAGTTTGGATTAGCTTAGGAAGCAATCGAGGTATGTAAAGCTTATCCTTCTTTCCTTTTGGCATGTCCTAGACGCAAGTAAGTTATGATGTATTATGAGCTTCGGGGGAAATTCTATTCGTAAAATCCGAGCATGTTTACGATGCTTATTTGCTTCTTGATGTTGGCATCTTTATATGGTCAAGCTATGGTTTATATGTCTTTGTATGATTGGTTTTCAAATGTGGCATAAAAAGTTTTGTTTTCAAAAGAGTTTTGTAACTACGAACGTCCGTAACTTTCAAGAAAGGGCTCAGATCGCTTTGATATCTTCGCAAATGATTTCATGACGTATAATGACTTTAAATTTTCATAGGCGGGCCCGGATTGGGTTGACGCTCGTCCGTGGGTCCGCGACTTTCCTTTGTATAGTGCTTACGACTTTTTGAAAGAACTTAATATGATTATTTTTCCGACCCCCGAGTATGATTACTTATTTATTTGTTGAGTCTGAAATAAGGATCTTTATGTATGTGATTTTGATACGTGACTTTGGTTTCCGAAGTTCGGTTTGATATTTTCCCGAGTGATATTCGGAAGAAAATCTGATTTGACTAATTTTGGCTTATAAATGATGGTTCGTTTTGATTAACCTATTGAGTCTTTGAAAATGTTTTAAATCGTATTTGGACACACGATTACTCGCTCGTGCGTATGGTTGTTACATTTTTCGTCAAGTCCCGGGGCAGTTATGTTCTCGCGCGCACTACGCTTTATTTCGGAGTATGATGCGTCCGGTTCGAGGCAGACAGCCTCAGCAGCAGCAGCAGAGCAGATATCCTTCTCAGTCATCACGGGGTACACCCCCGCAGTTTTCCGGCAGGAGATCAGAGGGTGCAGGGTATTCAGGAGCCGGCCAGGAGTGTTATTTCACAGAGGCAGATTGTGTGTACCTGACGTTGCAGGGCTGCGGCGATAGGTTATGGGCGAGGCACATTATGCCCGATATTCTGTTCACCAGGGTCGACGAAGATGTACCATGATCTTAGATGCTTATATTGGTGGGATGGTATGAAAAGAGATATAGCAGAGTTCGTCGCTCAGTGTCCGAATTGCCGACAGGTTAAGATTGAGCACAAGAAGCCCGGTGGGCTATTGCAGGAGATGGAGATACCGACGTGGAAGTGGGAGATCATTAATATGGATTTTATTACAGGTTTACCTCGCACTCCACGGAGGTATGATTCCATTTGGGTTATTGTTGATCGGCTGACTAAATCAGCTCATTTTCTTCCGGTCCGGACTACCTACTCAGCTGAGGATTATGCCAGGCTTTATATCAGGGAGATTGTGCGACTTCATGGAGTTCCTTTATCTATTATCTCCTCGGGAGGTGCCCGGTTATGGCTAATTGCGGAGATCCTTTCAGGAGGGATTGGGGACGCAGGTGAGTCTCAGTACAGCATTCCATCCCCAGTCCGACGGACAGGCCGAGCGCACTATACAGACATTGGAAGATATGTTGCGAGCCTGTGTTATTGATTTCAGAGGTAGCTGGGAGGATCATTTGCCACTTGTTGAATTTGCTTATAATAACAGCTACCACTCCAGTATTCAGATGGCACCTTATGAGGCATTGTATGGCAGAAAGTGTAGGTCACCGACCGGTTGGTTTGATGTCGGGGAGACTGAGTTGATTGACCCAGATGTGGTCCCAGCGGGCTGGATAAGGTGAAACTTATTCGAGAGAGATTATTGGCAGCCCAGAGTCGACAGAAATCATACGCAGACAATCGCCGTCGACCTTTGGAGTTTCAGATTGGCGATTGGGTTTTCCTGAAAGTGTCACCTATGAAGGGTGTTATGAGATTCGGCAAGAAAGGGAAGCTCAGTCCAAGATATATTGGACCTTACCAGATTGTTCGCACAATAGGCAAGGTTGCCTATGAGTTAGATCTGCCAGCTGATTTGGGAGCGGTTCACCCGGTATTTCATGTTTCTATGCTTCGTAAATGTATTGGTGACCCTTCCGGTAGTCTTTCCTTTAGATGATATCCGTGTCACGGAGGAGCTATCTTATGAGGAGCAGCCTATAGCCATATTGGATTGTCAGGTATAAAGGTTGCGGAACAAAGATATGGCTTCTGTTAAAGTGCTGTGGCGGAACAATAATCGAGAGGAAGTAACCTGGGAAGCTGAGGAAGCGAGATGAAGAAGAAGTATCCTCACTTATTTTCAGAGCCTACAGGTAATCCAATTCTCCATTTGACTATGTTGTTTGATCTATGAGTGTATTGTTGTGATAGTTGAAAAGGAATTTCCCCCAAATTGTTTGTATGACCCGTAAGGTTAATCTAACATTCGAGGACGAATGTTCTTAAGGGGGGGAGGATGTTAGAACCCGTATTTTTGTACATTGGAACAATCGGATTAATTATGATAAGTTAAGGACAAAACTATTTCGGGATACAAAGTCAGGATTTTTGACCTTTGATTTTATTTTGAGATATAAGTTGTGCATGAATTTGTTGGTATGGAACAATTAGGAAAATTTGGGACCAAAAGTGAGAAAAAGTGGAAGATGAAAATCATCCACAATTTCCATGGTTGGCCCACACAAATGGTGTTCAATTTTAAGTGGAACAACACATTAATGTGGGCCAAGGGAATTGTACACTTCATAAGATATTAA
>NC_081352.1:11863189-11910716 GCF_029784015.1 Lycium ferocissimum
ACCTTCAAATTATTTGGAAGGGAATTCAGCCGAAAAAAATAAATAGAGTTTGTTCGTTTTGTTTTTCGAGGATAGAGATATCCCCCCTACTTAGTTGAATACGGAGATAATAAATGCGTTCTTGTTACCTCGACAACCATAGAGATATAGGCGTTATAGTAGCATCGAGCTTGTGAGTAGTTCGAGAGAATATCATAAAGTTACAATTAACCCCGTCAATAGTAACCCGTAGGTAGAACGATTTGAAAACTCAATGGATTGTTAGTGGTCATAGCCCTAGATCTATCTCTTCTCGGTAAAAATTTGCTCTTTCTTGGTTGAAGTTCATTATTTGTTTTCTTTTATTTTTAATTTTTACAAATATAATTTGGATTTTATTTCTTGTTTAGATAATTACATTAGTTTAATTTGATAAATACTTAATTATAAGTCTACGTAATTTACGATATCGGACTTAAAAATCTATATTACTTGTACGACGCGTATACTTGCGTGTGTGTTTGGGAGCAACATTGTGTCAATAGTAAGGGTAAGATTTGGCCAGTTGCAAGTATGGCTGATTTTGAAAAATAAATTAATAGGCGATTTGAATTGATGGTAATGGTAATCGGAGGTCGATACGATATGGTATAAAGAATTTGGAAAGGGTCTATGATATTAAGAGATGATTTTAGAAAGGTTAGCGAAAAAAAAATGGGGGGTTAAGTTTGGAAGTGTCAACATAATGATATTTGGGAAGAAAGAAAGTATGAGTAAATAAAGGCAAGAGGATCAAAATGTAGGAATAAAATAAAAGTGCCGCCTAAGTGAGGCTGGAAATACGGGAATAGGGCAAAATATGATCGGGTGATAGTATAAGTACACCCCTAAAGGGAAGCGAGTGCGAGAGGTGCAAGTGTAAGATAAAGAAATGACACGAGATAATGTGCCTAGAATGTTACAAGTTGAGCAAAGGGAATTACGAGGAAAAGTTTAACGAGATATATTGGACCTTATTACGTTATTCGCAAGGTAAGAGGAGATGGAAAAGAAAAATGATTGGTAGAAGAGATTGCGTACTATGGTAATAAAAGGAAAACCCCCGAGATCCTCCAAGACCCTATGCGATTAGTTGAACATTTGAGAACGAATGTTCTAAAGGGGAAGGATGTTATATCCGTATTTTGGTACATTTGGATGTCATGAGGTTAGTCATGATAAGTTAAGGACAAGGTTGTAATTTCTTAGATTTTGTTAAAAGTGCATAAGTTGCATATTCACGTTTCATTGGCATGGAGTGTTAAGGGTAAAATTGGAATAAGAAAAATTTGGGGTCAAAAGTGAATTATGGAAAGTTAGGCACTTCGTGAAAATTAAGGGCTAGAAGTGAAATTTTGGAAACTAAGTATTTCATGAAAATGACCATATGTGTGGCCATGTGTGTGGTGTGGGCCATGGTACTGCTTGTGTGGTTTATATAAGTATAGAAAGATGACTAATTCATTATCATTCATCATCTCCCACCTTAGAATTTTGTAGAACCTTGGAGGAAAAAAATAAGGGAGTATTCGGCCATGGCAATGGAAAATGGAAGACCAAAAATCTTCACCAAAAAATTATTTTTCCTAGCATTCCTACTAATTGGAAGGTCCTAAACAACATGAAGTGGTTGTTGGAGCAAACAAATCCTTGGTTCTTGCAATTCTCAACTTCAGCTAGATGTGAAGTTGAAGGGAAAAGGTAAGATTTAATCTTGTTTTTATATCTTTGTGGATGGTGTATGTAGGTTGTAGTATGTGAAGATGGATGAAATTCATGAAATATGGCATGTTGAAGTGTTGGCCGTGTGTATGTAGTGGTGTGTAGGAATGAAGAATTAAGCGTATTGAGCATGTTTGCGTGTTGTTGTAGTGTGTAGAAATGAATGAAACTCATGAAATTGTGATGTTGGTGTTGTGACCGAAAATGGGCTGATTTGGTGTAAGTATGTTGAACTAATTTTATTTAGTATTTTTGGTTATTGTTGCATGGATTCTATGATGGAAGTGATGGTTTAATGATTCAAATTGAAGTTGTAATCGTTTGTAGGTTGTTGGAGAAGGTAATGTGATTTTATTATAGTTTCTTGTATTATTGAGGTTAATGTTGTTAATGTGTAGATTGATGGTGTGGGTCATGAATTTGGAAGAAAGAGATGTGTTGTTGTTGTTTTTATGGCATTTGGAAGTTTCGGGTGGAATAGTGTAGTGGTCGGGTTGTTTGGAAAATTTTGCGGATTGTTTGAAATGTTTTTGAATCTTGATTTGAATGAAAATGGAATATCGTCGGATTGTATAGAAAGGAGTTACTAATATTAGAATGCGTTTCGAATTCATTATTGATGTTGTTGGAATGGTTGTTGGTATTGTTGTTGATAATATTGGCCGAGTTGAATTCTCGGGGTTGTTGAACTTATAGGGGAAGTGCTGCCCAAATTTCTGTAAATAAAGTGCGAGCTTAAAATGGGATTCCGAGGTGCCTATGACTAATGTTTGGTGTCTAATGACGTGTTGTAGATTTTGAGAAGCGAGACTTGAGTTTGGATTAGCTTAGGAAGCAATCGAGGTATGTAAAGCTTATCCTTCTTTTCTTTTGGCATGTCCTAGACGCAAGTAAGTTATGATGTATTATGAGCTTCGGGGGAAATTCTATTCGTAAAATCCGAGCGTGTTTACGATGCTTATTTGCTTCTTGATGTTGGCATCTTTATATGGTCAAGCTATGGTTTATATGTCTTTGTATGATTGGTTTTCAAATGTGGCATAAAAAGTTTTGTTTTCAAAAGAGTTTTATAACTACGAACGTCCGTAACTTTCAAGAAAGGGCTCAGATCGCTTTGATATCTTCGCAAATGATTTCATGACGTATAATGACTTTAAATTTTTCATAGGCGGGCCCGGATTGGGTTGACGCTCGTCCGTGGGTCCCGCGACTTTCCTTTGTATAGTGCTTACGACTTTTTGAAAGAACTTAATATGATTATTTTCCGACCCCCGAGTATGATTACTTATTTATCTGTTGAGTCTGAAATAAGGATTTTTATGTATGTGATTTTGATACGTGACTTTGGTTTCCGAAGTTCGGTTTGATATTTTCCCGAGTGATATTCGGAAGAAAATCTGATTTGACTACTGTTTTGGCTTATAAATGATGGTTCGTTTTGATTAACCTATTGAGTCTTTGAAAATGTTTTAAACTGTATTTGGACACCCACGATTCTGCTCGTGCGTATGGTTGTTACATTTTTCGTCAAGTCCCGGGGCAGTTATGTTCTCGCGCGCACTACGCTTTATTTCGGAGTATGATGCGTCCGGTTCGAGGCATACAGCCTCAGCGGCCGCCACGGCGGGCGGATATCCTTCTCGGTCATCACGGGTATACCCCCGCCGGTTTTCCGGCGGGAGATCGGAGGGTGCGGGGTATTCGGAGCCGGCCGGGGAGTGTTATTTCACGGGCGGCGGTGTGTACCGCCGGCGTTGCGGCTGCGCGGCGATAGGTTATGGGCGAGGCACATTATGCCCGATATTCTCGTTCACACCCGGGGTCGACGAAGATGTACCTATGATCTTAGATGCTTATATTGGTGGGATGGTATGAAAAGAGATATAGCGAGAGTTCGTCGCTCGATTGTCGAATTGCCGGCGGGGTTAAGATTGAGCACAAGAAGCCCGGTGGGCTATTGCGAGGAGATGGAGATACCGACGTGGAAGTAGGAGATCATTAATATGGATTTTATTACGGGTTTACCTCGCACTCCACGGAGGTATGATTCCATTTGGGTTATTGTTGATCGGGCGACTAAATCGGCTCATTTTCTTCCGGTCGGACTACCTACTCGGCTGAGGATTATGCCGGGTTTTATATCGGGGGAGATTGTGCGACTTCATGGAGTTCCTTTATCTATTATCTCCGACAGAGGTGCCCGGTTCTGACTAATTTTACGGAGATCCTTTCGAGCGAGGATTGGGGACGCGAGGTGAGTCTCGGTCTGACATTCCATCCCCGGTCCGACGGACAGGCCGAGCGCACTATTCAGACATTGGAAGATATGTTGCGAGCCTGTGTTATTGATTTCAGAGGTAGCTGGGAGGAGCATTTGCCACTTGTTGAATTTGCTTATAATAACAGCTACCACTCCAGTATTCAGATGGCACCTTATGAGGCATTGTATGGCGTAAAAGTGTAGGTCACCGATCGGTTGGTTTGATGTCGGGGAGACTGAGTTGATTGGCCCAGATGTGGTCCAGCAGGCCGTGGATAAGGTGAAACTTATTCGAGAGAGATTATTGGCAGCCCAGAGTCGACAGAAATCATACGCAGACAATCGCCGTCGACCTTTGGAGTTTCAGATTGGCGATTGGGTTTTCCTGAAAGTGTCACGTATGAAGGGTGTTATGAGATTCGGCAAGAAAGGGAAGCTCAGTCAAGATATATTGGACCTTACCAGATTGTTCGCACAATAGGCAAGGTTGCCACGAGTTAGATCTGGTGATTTGGGAGCGGTTCACCCGTATTTCATGTTTCTATGCTTCGTAAATGTGGTGACCCTTCGAGTCTTTTCCTTTAGATGATATCCAGGTCACGGAGGAGCTATCTTATGAGGAGCAGCCTATAGCCATATTGGATTGTCAGGTATAAAGGTTGCGGAACAAAGATATGGCTTCTGTTAAAGTGCTGTGGCGGAACAATAATCGAGAGAGTAAACGGGGAAAGTTTTCCGAGGAGCGATGAAGAAGAAGTATCCCTTATTTTCGCAGCCTACGGGTAATCAATTCTCCATTTGACTATGTTGTTTGATCTATGAGTGTATTGTTGTGATAGTTGAAAAGGAATTTCCCCAAATTGTTTGTATGACCTGTAAGGTTAATCTAACATTCGAGGACGAATGTTCTTAAGGGGGAGGATGTTAGAACCCGTATTTTTGTACATTGGAACAATCCGGATTAATTATGATAAGTTAAGGACAAAACTATTTCGGGATACAAAGTCGATTTTTGACCTTTGATTTTATTTTGAGATATAAGTTGTGCATGAATTTGTTGGTATGGAACAATTAGGAAAATTTGGGACCAAAAGTGAGAAAAAGTGGAAGATGAAAATCATCCACAATTTCCATGGTTGGCCCACACAAATGGTGTTCAATTTTAAGTGGAACAACACGTTAATGTGGGCCAAGGGAATTGTACACTTCATAAGATATTAAAAGATGACCACTAGTCATCTTTAGTTCATTTTCCACACTTAGAGAAAAAGAAACAAAAGCTGAAAACTCCCTTGAGGCTCTCGGCCAACAATGGAGAAAATCAACTCCCACTTCTTGTTCTTCCAAAATTTTTCCGTTGATGTAAACCCATTATTTTGAGGTCCCTAAGTAGTGTGGAAGCATCGTTGGAGCGATCAACCTATTATTTTTCATCTTTTGGAAACCCTAGGCTATTTGAAGTTGAAGAGAAAAAGGTAAGATTTGATCTTGTTTTTGTGTTATGAAGGTTATATTCATGTTGTAGTATCTTATAATGGAGGAAAATCATGAAATATGGAATGTTGGAGATGAGTTGGGTGTGTGGTGTTTGAGCCGTGTGGTGTGTGTGTGTGTGTGGTGTGATATTGAATTGATGAATTAATGCTTAGTTAGTTTATTATGATCATTGTAAGGTGAAGAACAATTGGGAATCATCCATATATGTGTATGTGTAGTGTTGATTGAAATGGGTCATATTATATGACAATGAACGAATGAATATCGCTTAATGTTTTAATCGTCGTCGCTATGAATTTTATGTTGGAAATGAATGTTTATTGACTCAAATTGATGTTGTAAATGTTGCGGACTGATTTGGAGGCTATTGTATATTTAATGTAATTGGTATATGGATGAGATAGAATTGTTAGAATAAATTGTGGATACAAAGCATGACATGAAAATGAGGAATGGGTATAGGGGGCTGCTCTCGGTTTAGGGGCTGTTTTCGGCCTAATTTGGAAAAAAATTGAGTTGTCGGAAATGTTGTATGAATTGCTTAGAATGTCTTGAAATGTGGTTGGTATGGTTTCGGGTTAGTATGTGAATATATGAGCGTCGATTTTGGCTTGAAGGTAAGTCGTCGAATTGAATTTATGTAAGTTGTTGAATAATGGAAAAGAAAGCTTTTATTGTTGTATTGCTTTCCGGATTGGTTGTTGATGTCGCTAGGTTGGTTATTGTTGTTGTTGTTGATTGTTTTGGCCGAGTTGAATTCTCGGGTAGCCTATTTACGGGGAAATGCCGCTTCAAATTTCGTAGAATTAAGGGCGAATTTGGAATTTATGCCCAAAAAGTCTTTAGCTAATGTTTGGCATTTTATGGCTTATTTTTAGATCGTGGGCAGCCCGAATCATAGTTTGGACTTAGCTTGAGTTGGATCATATTGGAGAGCGTTTGAGGTATGTAAAGTAACCTTTCTTTTTGGCATGCCTTAGTTAAAGTAGGCTATGATACGAGCCTCTAGGAAACTCTATTCTCGCAAATCCGAGCTTGTCGCAATTGTTTCCTTGGTATTCTTGTGCTAATATGCCATAACATTGATCCTTTTATCCTTGGAATTCACAAGTCGCAAAGGTTATGTAAAAGCTGATTTTTTTGGAAAGAAATTATTCTTTAACGATTCTAAAACTACAAACGCCCATAACTTTCTCAGAAAAGCTCGGATTGCTTTGAAATTTTCGTAGGAGTTTGTATGACATAGAATGAGTATGTTTTTCATGGGCGGGCTCAGTTCGGGTCTATACTCGTCCGTGGGTCCCGCGACGCCTTTTATGTGAATTCGATAACTTTGAAACAAATAGTAATAATTATTATTCCGATTTCGAATATGACTATTCTACTCATCTTTTGGATTTATGATAATGATTTTATGCATATGATTACTCACTACTCCGCTCGTGCCTATTATGATATCGTTCGCCGGTTCCGGAGCAGTTACGTTGTCGTGCGCATTATGATGTATTCGGTGTTATCTTGTGTTCATGGTTCACCGAGTTCCTCGCTTGAGGGCGGGTTCCACTTATGTTTGGCGTTATTTGTGTATGGCGATATCTTGTGTGATATGTGACGGAGATTCGGAGATTTGAAACCTTGGTGTTATCTTGTGTTATGGCGCCATCGACGGGCGGGCGACCATATTTCGTGGCCCTATGCATGATTTATATTTTGAAGTAACATTTTGATATTTTGGAAATGCATTTACTTTCTGTACTTCTATTTCGATTCGATCTCAGATTGTATATTACATTTTCTGCTTTGCATACTCAGTACATATTTCCATCGACCTTCTTCTGGAAATTGCGTTTCTGCCCGTGGTACGGACGCTGATTTTGTGATCCACCATTTAGGACACCCTTTTCTGCTATTTGGAGTGCTCCCCTTATTCCGGAGCTTATACTTTTGGTATATATATTCGTACATTTGCATTTGTATATATTGTTCATGGGTACGGCGGGGCCCTGTCCCGTCATGTGATTCTGTCTGTCTGTTTAGAGGTCTGTGGACATGTTTTGTGGGTTGTGCCTACTTCCGTACGGTTGTGTTTGTATATGTTGTGTTTGGGCGATCCCATTCGCCGCGGCGGCCGGTCCGCATATGTATATATGTTGTATTGTTGGCCCTGTGGCCTTTGTTGGTATTTTCGTGCGGGGTTATTTTGGATAGTCGTAAAACAAGGAAACTCTGCCGAAAATTTTTAAAATTATCTAAATTTGGAATACAACCTAGTCGGCCACGTTATATACTTGGATGTGTTTGATATACCTTGTGATAGCGTTTGATAGGTGTGTTTGGGTGCCCCGGCATCGGCACTAGTCACGGCCTACGGGGTTGGGTCGTGACGGGTTTAGGCTTAATCCCACATTGGTTTGAGCCAATCCCACCTTTGGTTTAGCCGATCCCACATTGGTTTAGGCAAATCCCACGTCGGTTAATGTCATCTCATATGATAAGTTATGATATTATGATGTGTTACGGTATGAATATGATGATTATTCGCTTATGTCACTCGGTCTGGTATGGAACCGGATATGATGCATGCCACGCGATATGCATGATTTGTGTTTCGGATACAAGTTTTGGTATTGCGGTTATTATACTCACTTCTGTGTACCTCTTACTTCGGTTATGACCTTGTTGTTTTACGTATGCCATGACTTACGTACTCGGTACATATTAAAATCTTGACTCCCTTTCTCGGGGGAAATTGCGTTTCATGCGCGCGTGTATATCGGATGAGTAGAAGATTTTCGGCGGGATTGGCGAGCTCTTTTTCTCCCGGAGCGCGCCGAGTCGCAGTGCTTATGTTGTGATATACGGAGTTATGTTAGAGACTTTGCGGACGGTGTCGCAGTGTATGATATGTTAGATTTGTTTTGAAAGCGGCTATATAAGCCGATGTATTGTTGTGCATTACATTCTGATTTCATACGATGGCGTAATTTTTTATTTGATTTGAAAAAAAGATAAAAAAGCATGTTTGTTTTCCGAAAAAATTTTCATTATGTGCTTGTCATGTTTTGTGGACGGTATGATTATGAGTATTACGAAAGTCGGCGTGGTTCGCTCGGCCTAGGTAAGGGTCGGGTGCCCATCATGCCCTATCGAAAATTAGGGTGTGATAGAGATGGTGAAGAAGAAAGTTGCTTCTAGGGTTTCTTCAAGTTGTGGAGATTAGGGAGTTAAAGTGGAAGTGATTCTTGGGATTCTAGACCCCTCAACGTATGTAAATGATTTCTACCCTTATATTTAAGTTGGTTATCAAGAGTTTAGTGCTGTTAAGTGAAGAGAAGGTAATTGTGGAAGTGTTAAGTTGATAAAGGGCAATGTAGTCATATAGGGTTGTTTTAGGAGATGATTGGAAAAGGGTTTACGTATATTTTGATACACACACACACACACACACACACACACACACATATATATATATATATATATATATATATATATATATATATATATATATATATATATATATATATATATATATATATGTGTGTGTGTGTGTGTGTATGTATATGTGTGTGTGTGTGTTGTCATTGTTAATATGAATATTGTAGTTGATGTGGGATCGAATGAGAAGTTGGAGAGTTCTAAGCTTACAAGGAAATTATTGTCTATAGTTCGTTGAGCTTTATGCGCATTTGAGGATGCTAGTAAGCGAAGTAAATAGCCTAATTACGCCCTATGTTATCTTAATTGTAGTCTTGCAAGTTCAAGAGGTAGAAGTTGGGTGATTGCGTATACTTCAAGGTATGATAAGACTAACCTTTCCTTCTTTGACATGATCTATGATATGATCCACAAGCGAGTAAGTGAGATTACATACTGCTCTACTCTTAGAAGTATTAGGAGTACTTCAGTCTTTGATGTTCATGCACCCCATTTATGAGAAATCCTTCGGTTCATGGGTCCAATCTTATGTAGCCAGTTTTGTGCATACAGTCTATTCATGCATTACATTTATTATATATTATGTATATTGACCCGTGACTAGAAGGCATTATATATGCACACATATCAGGCGTTATACACGCGAATATTAGACATATGCAAAGTATGAGAAGAGATACAGGCGTTATATATGCATTACTACTATGATGATGATATTGATTATGGCCATAGAGGAGCCAATATGATATGACGAGATGCCACAGGAAACTCGGGCGTTACATACGCACATCCATCGTGCGTTATATATGCACTCATAGATGCACTGGTCGTCATTGATAGGTATGAGCATTCATATTATGTGCCCATAGAGGCATTATCGATTCTGTATTTATGCGTGTGTTTTTGCGAGATACTAGTTCATACAAGTACATGCAGTCAGTCATTTCAGTTTATGGGTTCGGATTTTATCCATGATTCTCATGTATTTTATGTGTATGTTGTTCTTATGCCTTACATATTCGGTACATTATCTGTACTGACTCCCCGTTGCTCGGGGTCGCGTTCATGCCGCCGGGTACAGGGGATAGAGAGGTGGTCCGGCTCCGCAGACCTCTAGACCTAGCGATGGTCGCACGCTCCATTCGATCCGGAGCTACGCCTCGTTTTTTGGTACGCCCCTTTGAGATGTGTATGCATACGGGTACCACGTGGGCCCGTCCTTTCTCAGCCTTTCATTCAGAGAGTGTGTAGGCAGTTGTATGTAGTATTCGTATGATGTAGCCTAATCGGCTTCTATTCTTTTATGTACGGCATATGGCGACCTAGCGCTTGTCATCGTTCTTCCGTATGTTATGTATATATACGCAGTGTACGAGTTACGTGTTTCCTTTTATGAGATTAGTTTGTACCATTTACGGGCCTTTGATGTTGGTGATGTCTCGCATAAGTATTTAGGGGTGTTTGGTCGCTAGAGGTCAGGCTCCCGTCATGGCTCATCGGTTTGGGTCATGAAAATAACTCTCAAAGTCCTCTGCATACTATCAATAAAGTCCTGAGTATCTATATTTTGCTTCAACATGGAAAACTCTGGAGGGTCTAACCCAAGAAAAGTCTTAACCCTCGCACTACCCACTCAGTCTGCCTGATCAACACTAACTCCCTGACGCTGCGCCTGAGCGGCTACCAATCTGGTCAATAGTTGTATAGCCTCTCACATATCCCGGTCTTGGCGGTGTGTCCGGTCGAGAACCGGGGCACCGGGGAAGCGGCCGGGAGGTGAGGTATGCGCAAGTCCGAGATGGGGCCTCTCCGAGACTCACCCCTCGAGCCACTCGGTAGCCCGTCGAGTACGTCCCCAGCCTCACTGCCCACACTTTCTTGCCCCACAGCCGTAGCTTTCTTGCGAGGCATTGCTGAAATCAGAACAAATTAGTAGAAAACGGACTCTTAACACATGGCTCTATCACACGATCTAAGAAAGAAAGAATGACACTTTCCTAAATGTCCTGCAGCCTTCTTTTTATAAGTGTGGTGCACGACATACCCATAAACAGGACTCTACAAGACATGCTCTGTAGACAACCCTAGGACGAAACTGCTCTGATACCACATCTGTCACAACCCAAACCGATGAGTAGTGACGAGTGTCTGATCTCTAGTGACCAAAAACCCCATAATCATACCTGGATAACACTGAATAACAAGGGCATATAGATAACTCAATATGAACTATACTGACTCATATCGTAACATCACCAAGAGATATACATCAAGAACTATCGACCATACACACATGAAGATATATATATATATATATATATATATATATATATCGAAAAAAAGTCAAGCGACTGAAATTTCTTCACATATGTTGCACACAAAAGAATGAGAGCCGGCAAGGCAACATCACGTACCAACGGTATACAACTGCCTACAGACTTCTAATGGAATAGAAAACTATAGAAAGGACAGGACAGGTGTTACACCTCGCACTTTCAAGAATAGGCACGCCACGTATTTCACCGTATTAATGGAGTATCGAAGGCGTCCCTTGAAGTTTCGAAAGGTGCAAGCCATGAGAAGTACGTAACAATGAAGTATAGGATAAATTACGATCTCGTAAGCCGTAACCGGGAAGGAAAACCTTGGAACCAAAGGACATGACCAATATCAAATATGATTAATGATAAATATCATGTATGGAGAGTTTCAGAAAATTCCGGGACAAAGAAAATCAAAGAAAATAAATTTATCGAAAATTTGGAGAAAAAAAAGTTGACAGAATTTTGGGCAGATTTTTAGTCAACACTGGAGGGATATATCTCCTAGTATATTAGGAGTTTTAAGGTGTTTCAAAAGCTTAAAATAAATTTCGTTGAGTCTAATTTCCAACGCAACAAACCGCTCGTCAATGCGACATCGGAGTAGAGAATTATGGATGTTACAAGTTAGGCGGACGGAGCAGGAAAACGCTGCTACAGTAACCGGGTGCTACAGTACCCGACCCAACACACACCTATAAATACCCCTCTAACCCATTAATTTTCATCATTTTCTCATCCCCCACACTTCTTGAGAGTTCTATAATTTTCCATCACTTTCCATCATCTTCCATAACATTCCATAATGCTTCATAACCTTCTATAATCTTCCATAACCTTTCCAAGTTATTAAGAGCGAACACCAACATCAAAACCTCAAATAAAATCCATGGAAAATAATTGTTCTTGTTTCTCTTTAAGTGGTGATGAACTTGATTTTGGGAAGGGGTGAATAGAGTAAAGGTCTTCTACTATAAGGTATGTTCTTCCTATTATTTACATGATTGAGATGATGTAAAGGTTTAGCAAGTCTTAGAGAGGATAGAATTAGAGGAGAAAAATCATAAAGTGTTGAATTGAAGTTGATGGCCATGAGGTGGATTTGAAAGGAGATTTTGGACTAATTTGAGATTAAATTGAACATTATTCTTTGATTATGGTATTGTGACATATGGTTATGGTTAGTTGAGAAATTTGGAAAATATCGTGTGGGGTGTTTTATGGAGCCTATTGGTGTTGATAATATTGTGGTTGATGTTGGTATTGTTGTTATAGTTGTTGGTTGCCGGATTATAATTTCAGGCTACGCATATAAACAGGGGACATGTTGCCTGATTTTCGGCAGGATATAAAGTAGTTTAATTTGAAGGCTTAAGATAAGCATATGACGATAAGCCTAACAGTAGTATGATTTCTCTTGAATGTAGATTTACGAGCTCGGGAGAATACATGTAAGTAGTAGGAGGCAAAAAAAGGTATGTTAAAGCTATCCTTTCCTTCTTTTTGGCATGATCTATGACAAGTGCGAAGCATAATGATATCCATAATGAATCCACTCCTAGATCTAGGATATCCTGAGTTCCTTGACTTCTTAAGTCCCGAAGGGGCATCCATAAGTTATACGATTTCATAACGATGTCTAATTCCCAAAGGGGACATTCTTAAGGTTTCCTTATTCCCATGCATTTCACATTTGATTTTGAGTCTTGAAGGAGACAAATGAAAAGGGGAAGAAGTTCAAATTTTTGAGACAAAGAGGAAGAAGTTCCCATTTTTAAGAAAAGGGAAGAAGTTCCCGTTTTGAACTAAAGTTGCTCCGAAGGGAGTCTTTTGATGGTTTCCAAAGATTTTCATGCATTTCATATTTACATACATGCACGACATCATTTCATGGGGAAGGGGAAAAGGGCTAAGGCGTTATATACGCAGCCCACCTCATCAGCTAGTAAACGATGATTATGATGCCCGAAGGGGCCATTATGCTATTATGCCCGAAAGGGCTGCGAGCAGGGCTAAGGCATGCATTATATATATATATATATATATATATATATATATATATATATATATATATATATATATATATATATAAGTATACTCGTGATGCTTTAAAAGTTCATATGCACGTACATGATTCGTAGTGTTGGTTACAGGTACAGATTGAGTCTGTTACTCTATTATTATTCGAGTCGAGATATATTGTTTTAGTTCTACCTTACATACTCGGTACATTATTCGTACTGACGTCCCTTTGCCTGGGGGCGTTGTTTTTCATGCCACATAGGTGCAGACAGATGAGTAGAGGACACTCGCCATAGGATATTCCTAGATTATCAGCTGGTTTGGTAAACTCCATTTTTATTCGGAGTATTGCCGAGTCGGAGTGCATATGTATATATATGTGTGTCATAAGCATTATGGGTATGTTGGGGCCCTGTCTCAACTTATGTTATGGTAACTTGGTCCTTGTAGAGGCTTTTGCAGACAGTGTCCTGTGAATAGTGCGTCGAGATGTCGACAATTGTGTAAAGCGGCCATGTAGGTCGACGTGTTCATATGCATTGTTTTAAAGATTTTATTGTGACCAAAGGTTTCTTTGAATTAACAATAAAGGAGAAGTCCTTGACTTGACGAAAGAGTTTTATTAAAAAGGTTTTTCATGTTTTACTTGACGGAAGAGTCATTTCATAATTTGAAGGTTCACACAAGATTGTGACTTATGAGTGTAGAGATAGTAGGGCGCTCAGCCGAGTAGGGTCTTGAGTGTCAGTCGCGGCCCTCTGATTCGGGTCGTGACAACAGAGCCCCGTCATACCCATATATGCATATACATCTCAAAATGGCATACCAAGATAGACCGAAGCTCCAGATCGAGTGGAGCACACAGACTATAGCTGAGGGGAAAAATCCTGCGTACGGATCGTCTCTCTGTCTACTGGAACACACGGCATGAACACGGCTCACGAACAATAGAGTCGGTCTGAAAAATGTACCGAGTATGTAAAGCATAAGAACATAAGTACATAAGAATCATGAAAGATAACTGGGAACATCTGTATAACTTTGTTTAACATAAAAGTTCCTCTGAGGGCGCATGATATGCATAGGTCATAACATAACTAATAGTGTTGTAGAACATACAGCTCGATCCATATATAACAGTGCCGAGGAACGTACGGCCCGATCCATATATCATATAATAGTGCGGAGGAACGTACGGCCTGATCTATATATAATAGTCTTTGAGGAACTTATGGCTCGATCCATATATCATCATCATCATATTTGTATACCAGCTGATCAGGTGGTAATGCGTATATAACGCCTATCCCTTTCCCATACCCGTATACATATAACATACGCGTATATAACACCTTACAGTCAAGGGTCAACATGCATATGTATAATGAATGCAATGCGTAAACATAATAATGAGTAACTAGAGCTCTCGGGAGTGACATAAAGGTCACCTTTGCCTCGATAAACACCTTTTGGGCTAACATCATCAATATATGAAATCGGACCAGAACGAAGAATAATCATAGCAAGGAGCATGGGATTATCAAAGGCGAGATACTCTAGTGCTTCTAAGAGTAGAGTAATATGGAAGCTCGTTAACACATTTTGTTCGCCTCGCGTCATAGATCGTACAAATGAAAGAAGGGTTAGCCTTAACATACCTTATTCACTTTTCAAGCTAGCTATCTTACTATCCCGAGCTTGACAAAACCACACACAATACCAAGTACCAATTATTAGACTCATATACCAACCTTAATCTAGTTTACAACTTTACACAATTCGGGCAACATCTCCTTTGCAAACTTAATAACCCTTCAATTCCAATCCGACGCAAACATCAATAACAACATCATCCATAACGATATTGTTACCACCCGAAAATTTTCCGTTAACGTACAGTGAATAGATTAAAGAACGGAATGACATATACGATGTTTTGATAAGTAAGAAATAACATTTGATGATTCTAAATGAGATTCCAAATACAATTGAGGTAGGAAACAAAAGTTGTTAAGGAAAGCAAGGTATATGTGGTGTGTTGGACAAGATTTACGAGTATCGAATTAATGATGGCTTAATAATGTTTTGGATAAGAGTTATAATGTCCCTTAGATTGTTAACGAGGTGTTAAACAAATGTATGAAGGTTCCATAAGGATTGGAGATCAAACGAACGACGGAGATCATTTCGGGGAAATGGGGTTATACGACCGACATTATACGGTCCGTATAAGGGTGCATATAACACCCGGCGGGAATGATGTTTGCACAGTGTGAACCACGACCACTTATACGGACGTGCAATGTTATATGGACCGTATAAGTATAAAATGAGAAGTCTAGATGAAATTTGAGTTAAGTTCAATTATATAAATGTGATCAACCAACTAATTTCATTTCCACACCTTCTTACATCTCTCTCAAGGCTTATAGAGGGTTCCACACACTTCTTCCATAAGAACTAAAGAGAGATTCAAGATCAACTTCATCAAACCAAGAGAGTTAAGTGTAAGAAGCTCACTAGAGTTCATCCAAGACAAGGAATCTA
Organism: Lycium ferocissimum; assembly: GCF_029784015.1. Lineage (NCBI taxonomy): Eukaryota > Viridiplantae > Streptophyta > Magnoliopsida > Solanales > Solanaceae > Lycium > Lycium ferocissimum. The sequence goes on from NC_081352.1 coordinate 11,879,012, forward strand.
AGTAAAAGTGAAGCTAGGGTTTTGGTAAAAGAGAAGTATTTCCACTCAAGGCTTATTCCTACACTATCTAAGGTAAGTTTTATGATCTTTTCATGTTGTTTAAGGTAATGAGCGGTTGAAAGACTTAGAATATGGAAGGAGATAGAAAATGGATCACAAAGATAGGAATAATGAGATTTGAGTAGTAGTTGGGAATGAGTCATGAATATTGATATGTTGTGATTGTAAGTATGCTATAAGTGACATTTAGATATATGGGATAAGTATTATATGTGAGAAAATGCAATAGTGAACTATGACCATGATTATGGAGGAATTGAAGTGAAATTGTGAAATGTGGATAACGTAGATGAATGATGATTGTTGCTTATGATATTGTGAATGTTGTTATGGATGTTTAGGAGTTGATATGTAATATGAGGAAAATTTGTATAAACAAAGGAAATCTTCAATTTTCTCTAGCTTTAGTAAGCATGTTCTTATAATCGATTAGCTAATGTTAATCCGAACTTTCTTGAAGGTAGAAACACGAGCATCGAAGGAGAACGATCAAACAATAGAATAGCTAAATGAAAAAGGTATGTGAGGCTAATATTTTCCTTTTATGGCATGACTCCTATGGCATTAATCCTTCTATTTTCCCATGATCTTCCTAAATAAAGAAAACTATGAGTCCATGACTGTAACGAGCTATATATGTATAAGCTAAAGAAAAGAGATACGATACGAGCATGATAATGATGATGATGAGTTTAATTATAAGGAATCCTAGAGTAACATACGATGTCCATGAGGTTAATGATCCTAAATATGGTTCCATTGATGCTTTTCTTGTGTACACTCACCTTAAAATGTTAGTCCCTTCAAGGTGAGACATGATGATTATGATCACTCCATAATGTAATCGGGGGTTCACGACCTTATGTCACCCCGACATGGCCATAGTTGCCTTCAAGTTATAATGTATGTTTGATGATAAATGTACAATGACGCTAAGCATATGATATGCCTATGCAATGTATGAAAATGTTAAGTTTACGATGGGTATATGATGATGCTATTCCACCGTGCCTAAATGGCCGGGCATGTCACCGCGAAGGCGGGATGCATACAATTCCACCGTGCCTAAATGGCCAGGCATGTCACCGCTAAGGTGGGCTGCTATGTTTACAACGAGCCTAGACGGCCGGGCATGTTGCACCTTAGAAATTTTTCGTTAGCGTACAATGAATAGACTAACGAAGGGCATGACGTATGTGATGTTTTGATGAGTAAGAAATAGAAATTGATGATTCTAAATGAGATTTCAAAGACAATTAAGGTAAGGGAAGAAATTTGTTAAGGAAAGCAAGTTATATGTTGTGTGTCGGCCAAGATTTATGAGTATCGAGTTAATGATGTTTTAATGATGCTTTGAAGAAGAGTTATGACATCCCTTAGATTAGTGATGAGGTGTTAAACAAGTGTTAAGAAGGTTCCATAAGGATCAGAGATCAAACGAGTCGACGAGAACAAGTTTCGGATAGCTGGGCATTATACGGCCAGACATGCGCCGTATAAAACATACGGACCGTATGTCCAGCCGTATGTTCAGCCCAGAATAAGGGTCTTCACTGGACCAAACATACGGTCCAGACATACGGTCAGTATAAAATATACGGACCGTATGTTGGTCCGTATGTTCGGGTCGGGATAGATTTAAATATTGATATAAGGGACCCAAGTTCATTTTAATTCATTTCATTTTCACTCTCTCAAGAATTCTCTAGAACCTTCTCCACTCTTCATCCTGAGAATTCAAAGGAAATTGATGATCAACTTCATCAAACCAACCAAATCAAGAGTGTGAAACCCATTAAAGTTCATCTAAGTCAAGAAATCCCATTGGAAGTGAATTAGGGTTTTGGTGCAAGAAGAGTATTGCCACTCAATTGTTCATACACTATCTACGAGAAGTTTCATGGTATTTTCATGATGTTTGAGGTATTGATAAGTTGAAACACTTGGATTGTAGAAGGAAATAGGAAATGGGTCATGAATGCAAGAATAATGTCATTTTTTAATAGAAGCTTGGATTGAATTGTGGATATTGATATGTTGTGATTATAAATATGTTATGAATGAAATTTAGAACATGGGATAAGCATTATATGTGAAAAAACGTAATAGTAAACTATGACCATGATTATGGAGAATTTGAAGTGAAATTATAAAATATGGATAATGCAAATGAATGATGATTGTTGTTTATGATATTGTGATTGTTGTTATGAATGTTTGGGAGTTGATATGGAATATGGAGGAAGTCATATAAACAAAGGAAATGTTGCCCAATTTTCTCTAGCTTTAGTAAGCACGTTCTTATAATTGTTTAGCTAATGTCGATACGAATTCTCTTGAACGTATAGACGTGAGCATTAAAGGAGAACGATCAAGTGTTAGAATAGATAAAGGAAAAGGTATGTGAGGCTAGTCCTTTCTTTCTAAGGCATGAATCTTATGACATGATTTTCTTTCTTCTTCAAGGATTTCCTATATTCCGGAAAACTAAGAGTCTATATTCATGAATAGCCATATGAGATAAGAGATACATTACGTATACGATAATAATGATGATGAGCTTAAGTCTAAAGATTCTAGAGTCCATGATATGATGTTCCTACAAAGCAAATGATGCTATCTATAATCCCTTGATATTGTCTATTGCATACACTCACCTTATATGCTAATTCCTTCAAGGTGAGGCAGAATGCTTATGAATGCTCCATAATGGAATCGGGGGTTCGCGACCTTATGTCACTCGATAAAGTATAATTGTCTTTAAGTTTCTATGCATACCTTATGATGAGTATATTATGATGAGTATAAGATAATGATTATATGATGATGATATTACACTGTGCCTATATGGCCGGGCAGACACCGCTAAAGCGGGCAGCGTATACACGATGTCTAGATGGCATGGGCAGACACCACTAGTGGGTGGCATGAGATGGTATCCCGGATGCGAGAGGCCTGTACGCAGGCTAATGCTAATAATTATCACACCGTACCTATATGGTCGGGCAGCTTATACATATATGCATACATGATATGATGATGATTATGGAAGTAAGCCAGCATGCGTTATTTCTTTTATGATTCACGGTCGATTCTGAGTTGCTCCTCATTTGATGCTTCCTATTTCATTGATGTATTATTGTTGTTGATGCCTTACATACTCGGTCTGATGTTCGTCTTGACGTCCGTTTTCTTTGGACGCTGTGTTCAAGCCCACAGGTAGACACGGAGGTGATCCAGACTCGTAGGAGCTATTAGCTGATTGAGAGCACCCCATTATTCTGGAGGTGCCATAGACTTAATTTTTTGATGTATATATTCATGTTTTGGGCATGACGGGGTCCTGTCCCGTCCCTATGTCTAGCACTCTAGTAGAGGCTCGTAGATGCGTAGTTATGGGTAGTATGGTCTCACATTTTCTCATAGTATATATATTTATATATATATATATTATTTTGATAGTCGAAGGGCTTATGTACATAAAGTAAATATGTTTCAAATGAGAAATGGTTCTAATATGAGTATAAGCATGAGATTAATGAATGAATGCAGGATGAGTGATAGAATGAGTGGTGCTCGGTGGTTAGCCCCGGGTACCCGTCATGGCCCTAGTCGGGTCGTGACAAAAGTGGTATCGAACGAGTTCGATCTAGGAAGTGTCTACGAGCCGTGTCTAGTAGAGTCTTGTTTATGGTATGTTGCGCGCCACGCTAATAAGCAGGAGGCTACAGGGCATTTAGGAAAAATGACCATCTTTCATCTTAAGAGATCGTGCGATAGAGCTGTGTTATAAGACTTTTCCCTCCCTAATAGTGTGCTATGATTTCGAAATGCCGCCGAAAGGGAAAAGCTAAAGCCGCCCGAAGGGCAAGACTACGATGAAAAGGCGGGCGAAGAGAGCGCGCCAATGAATGTAGATGAGGGTGAATCACATAATGAGGCTCCGTCTAATGCTTCTTCCACCCCGCCTATTATAGAAGAACAAAGAAGGGGCTTCGGCTCCGGCTCTATGCCTCCGGTTCCTCCGCACCGACTACTTCGAGTCAACAAGTGACCGAAGCTATTCATCTATTGCGCGGTTAGTCGCCGTCCCGAGCACGGCGGCGAGAATGCGGGCCCAAGTGATTGGTCGGCTAGTACCCGAGCCGTGATTTCATGAGTTTGAATCCTCCCGGAGTTCTTTGGGTCAAAGCCGGATGAAGACCGCAAGGCTTTATTGATAAAATGTTGAGGACATTAAAGATTATTCATGCCTCGGCGAATACAGGAGTTGGCATCGTATAGACTCGAGATGTGGCGGTCTTATGGTATAATAATTGGATAGCATCGAAAAGAGAATGCGCCTCCTCCCGTTTGGCAAGAATTTGTAGATGCCTTCATCCGCCACTATTTGTCACCCGAGGTCCACCGAGCTAGAGTGGATAGATTTTTAAATTTGAAGAAAGGGAATATGAGTGCCCGGGAGTATAGCCTTCAATTTAATTCTTTGGCTAGGTATTCTCTGACTATGGTGGCCGACATGGGAGATCGGGTGCATAGATTTGTGAGTGGCTTAGGGCCATATTTGTTCAAGGATTGTTTGACGGCTTCGTTGCAAGATGGGATGGATATTTCCCGCATTCAAGCCCATGCCCAGAATCTAGAAGGACAACAACCTCCGCAAAGGGGTGATCGTGATATTGATAGAGGGCAGAGCAAGAGGGCCAGATCTATGGGCGCAGGTAGTGACTACAGAGGGGGATCAAGGCAGTCATATCCTAGACACTCAGACCAGTCAGTGACTAGTGCACCTCCCCGATTTGCAGCTAGGAGATTTGTTCACTCCTTCCGTTCAGGACAGGGTCAGAGTTCGAGGGCCCCAGGTTCTCAGTTTGGGGAAGATTATAGCCAGAGGAGACCTCCGGTGCACGATGCGGTCGGTGCGATAGATTACATTCGGAAAGTGTCGCCGTAGGGTTCGGATGCTTGCTATGCACGTGGCCGGGTTGGGCACGTGATGCGAGATTGCCGTCGATGAGTGGTAGTGTTGGGGTTTAGCCCGGGATCGGCGGCGGTTCTTCTTCGGTGCGCCGGTGGGCGGACTTCTCGGATTCCAGCAGGCCGAGGTAGAGGCCGAGGGGGAGCATCTACTTCAGGTGCCACTCAGCCCCGTATGTATGCTTTATCCGGACGACATGATCTTGAGTCCTCCCCAGATGTGGTTACAGGTACATTGTACGTATTTTCTCATAATGTGTATGCATTGATAGATTAGAGTTCTAACTTATCTTATATTAATCCATATGTTGCTAGTCGTATTGGGGTGAAACCCGAGCCAATTAAACCTTTTGAGGTATCTACTCCGGTTGGTGATTGCGTGATAGCTAGACAAGTGTACAAAGATTGTATAATCGTGATATGCGACCGCCAGACTAAAGTTGATTTAGTTGAGCTGGAAATGTTAGATTTCGATGTGATTATGGGTATGAATTGGTTGGCCTCATGCTATGCTAATGTTGATTGCCGAATGAAAGTGGTTCAATTTCAATTTTCGGGAGAGCCCGTGCTAGAATGGAAAGGTAACACAGCATCTCCAAGAGGTAGGTTTATTTCCTACCTTAAGGCAAGAAAGATGATAGCTAAGGGCTATATTTATCACTTAGTCCGAGTTCGTGATCTTTGAAACAAAGTCGCCAACTTTCCAATTCGTTCCGGTAGTGAATTAATTTCCGGATGTATTTTCAGATGAACTTTCAGGCCTTCCTCCGTAAAGAGAAATTGATTTCGCTATTGATGTATTGCCGGATACCAAGCCTATTTCTATTCCTCTTTACCGAATGGCTCCGGCAGAATTGAAAGAGTTAAAGGCACAGTTGAAAGATTTGCTCGAGAAGGGATTTATTAGACCCAGCTCATCACCGTGGGGAGCACCAGTTTTATTCGTAAGAAAGAAAGTTGGCTCCCTGCGAATGTGCATTGATTATAGGCAGTTGAATAAGGTGACGATAAAAAATAAATATCCTCTTCCGAAAATTGATGATTTATTTGATCAGCTACAGGGTGCCAAGTGGTTCTCTAAAATAGACTTGAGGTCGGGTTACCATCAAGTGAGAGTTAGAGAAGCATATATTCCCAAGACAGCTTTCAGAACGAGATATGGCCATTATGAATTTCGGGTGATGTCATTTGGGTTAACTAATGCTCCAGCAGTGTTCATGAATCTGATGACTAATGTATTCAGGCCTCTCTTGGATCTATTCATAATAGTATTCATTGATGATATTTTGGTGTACTCTCGCACAGAATCAGAACATGCAAACCGTTTACGTATTGTTCTTGGAGTTCTTCGAACTCGGGAATTGTATGCAAAATTTTCAAAGTGCGAGTTTTGGCTAAATTCTGTGACATTCTTAGGTTATGTTATTTCAGATGATGGCATTCGAGTTGATACTCAAAAAATCGAAGCTGTGAAGACTTGGTCGAGGCCTACGATGCCTACAGAAGTCCGTAGTTTTCTGTGATTGGCAGGTTATTATAGAAGATTCGTAGAGGTCTTTTCATCTATTTCAGCCCCATTGACGAAGCTAACTCAGAAGTTAGCTAAATTCCAGTGGAATGATGCTTGTGAGCGTAGCTTTCAGGAATTGAAAGATAGATTAACCTCAGCTCTAGTCTTGACATTCCCAGAAGAGCCAGATGGATATATTGTGTACTGTGATGCTTCTGTTGTTGGGTTAGGATGCGTAGTGATGCAGCACGGTAAAGTCATTGCTTATGCTTCGAGATAGCTGCGGAAACATGAAAAGAACTACCCAACTCATGATCTCGAATTGGCTGCAGTTATTCATGCATCAAAGATGTGGAGACATTACTTGTATGGTGTGCATCTTGATATCTATACAGATCACAAGAGTCTTCAATACATTTTCAAACAAAAGGAGTTGAATCTGCGGCAAAGGCGGTGGTTAGAATTATTGAAAAATTATGATGTGAATATATTACACCACCCCGGAAAGGCAAATGTAGTAGCTGATGCGCTTAGCTGCCGATCAATGGGCAGCCTATGTGAAGTTCCTCCCGAGAAGAAAGAATTAATTCATGAGCTCCACCAACTAGCTAATCTTGGAGTACGTCTAATTGATTCAGGTGGTGCAGGAGTTAGTGTTAATAATCCCACAGTTTCGTCCTTGAACATGGAAGTAAAAGAGTGGCAGTATGAAGATCCTCAGTTGAGCTATTATAGAGATACATTTCATGAAAAAGAGAAGTCTCCATTTGAAATTTCTATGGATGGAACTCTTAGATACCAAGGCAAGCTATGTGTTCCGAATGTTGCAGAATTGCGTCATTGAATCCTAGAAAAAGCTCATTATTCTCGGTATTCTTTTCATCCAGGAGCACAAAGATGTATCATGATCTCAGGCTGATATATTGGTGGGATGGCATGAAGAGAGACATAGCAGAATTTGTAGCTCAATGTCCAAATTGCCAGCAAGTAAAGATCGAACATCAAAAGCCAGGAGGATTATTGCAAGCAATGGAAATTCCTACTTGGAAATGGGAAGTGATCAATATGGATTTTATTGCAGGATTACCTCATTCCCAAGGCAAGTATGATTCCATATGGGTGATCGTGGACAGACTTACGAAAGCAGCTCATTTTTTTCCAGTTAGAGCCATATACTCAGCAGGAGATTATGCGAGGTTGTATATCTAGGAGATTGTGAAACTTCATGGAGTTTCGATATCCATTATTACAGACAGAGGAGCACAATTTACAGCCAAGTTCTAGAAATCTTTCCAAGAAGGTTTAGGTACTCAAGTAAAGCTCAGCACAACATTTCATCCGCAGACTGATGGGCAGGCTGAACATACCATTCAGACCTTGGAGGATATGCTAAGAGCATGTGTTCTAGATTTCGGTGGTAGTTGGGATGACCACTTATCCCTTATTGAGTTTTCATATAATAATAGCTACCATTCCAGTATTCAAATGGCTCCGTATGAAGCTTTATATGGAAGGAAGTGCAGGTCTCCAATTGGATGGTTTGAAATCGGAGAAGTACAACTAATAGGCCCTGAGTTAATTCAACAAGCAGTAGAAAATGTCAAGGTGATCCGAGATCGATTATTGACAGCCCAAAGTCGCCAAAAATCTTATGCGGACAACTGCCGGCGAGAGTTAGAATTTCAAGTTACTGATTGGGTATTTTTGAAGGTGTCGCCAATGAAAGGTGTGATGAGATTTGGCAAGAAAGGAAAATTGAGTCCTTGATACATTGGACCGTATAAGATTATCCGCAAGGTGGGTCAAGTAGCTTATAAATTGGACTTGCCTTCAGAACTTGAATCGGTCCATCCACTTTTTCGTGTCTCAATGCTTCGCAAGTGTGTCAGAGATCCTACGAGGATTGTTCCAATAGATGATGTACAGGTGACAGAAAAGCTAGTTCATGAAGAAGTGCCCATTGCCATATTAGACAGGTAAGTACGGAGACTTCGAAATAAGGAAGTGGCCTCAGTTAAAGTCTTGTGGAGAAATAACAACCGAGAATAAATGACTTAGGAGGCAGAAGAGAAGATGAAATCCACATGCCCGCATTTGTTTCAGCCCCCGGAAGAGATCCATGATGAGACATTGAGATTATGAGGTATGTATGTTTTTTTTTATGCACATGGGTCGTGTGTAGCCAATTTATAGTGCCATTGTGTTGTGGCTCATTTAGGCAATGTTATTATGGGTTGTTGTGACAGGATGGTAGTGCCATATTACAGGGGAGACTCTGGCAAAAATTTTATAAAATCCCCGATGACTTAACATTCGAGGGCGAATGTTCAAAAAGAGGGGGAAGAATGTTACACCTTAGAAATTTTCCGTTAGCGTACAATGAATAGACTAACGAAGGGCATGACGTATGCGACGTTTTGATGAGTAAGAAATAGCATTTGATGATTCTAAACGGGATTTCAAAGACATTTAAGGTAAGGGAAGAAAGTTGTTAAGGAAAGCAAGTGAGATGTTGTGTGTCGGGCAAGATTTACGAGTATCGAGTTAATGATGTTGTTATGTCCTGTATTTTGTACATTGGGACAATTCGGTTTAACTATGATAAGTTAGGGCCAAAAACATTCCAGGATACAAAGTCGAGACTTTTGACCTTCGATTTTATTTTGAGACATAAGTTGTTCATGAATTTGTTTGCATGGGACACTTAGAAAAATTTGGGACCAAAAGTGATATAATTGGAAGTTGCAAATCATGCAATTCTAGCCATGTTGGCCGTGTGGTGTGGAGGTGGCTCCCACCCATTTTGTGTCCAATTTTAATTGCTCCAAAACATGTGTGTGGGCCATGGACACATGTATAAGTCTTACTAGTATGCAAAAGATGACTACTAATTCATTCTTCATCATCCAACACTTAGAAAAAAAACAAGAAGTTGAAGAACAACCACACCAAGGCTCTCGGCCAAGAACCTTAATTTTCAAGTCCAATTTTAGCCATCCCAAAAATATTTCTTTGATGCAAATCCACTAATTGGAGGTCCCTAAGTAGCGTGAAAGTGTTGTTGGAGCGATCAAATCATCCGTTCTCATCCTTGCAAACCCTAGCCTAGTGTGGAGTTGAAGAAGAAAGGTGAGATTTAATCATGTTTTATGTGTTATAAATGTTGTATGCATGTTGTAGTATGATAAAATGGATGAAATTCATGAAACAAGCAATGTTGGAGTTGAGCCGTGCATGGTGTATTGGGCGTGTGATGTGTGTGTTGTGTAGAAGTGTTGGATTAATTTTATTTAGCATGTCTAATTGTTGTAGGGTGAAGAAATGAATGAGAATCATATATATGTGTATATGGGTATGTGGCCGAATGTAGCCTCTCATGTGAGGCAAAGAATGAATTAATATCGCTTAGTGTTTTAGTTGTCGTCGTTATGAATTCTATGTTGAAAATGAGCGTTTGATGACTCAAGGTTGATGTTGTAGTTGTATGGGCTGATTTGAAGGTTATTGTGCATTTGATGTAATTTGTATATTTATAAGAATGACATTGTTATAATGTGGATTGTTGGTGCAAATCATGATTTGGAAGTGAGGAATGGGTTATAGTTGTGTTCTCGGGTTTGGGGCTGTTTTCGGGTAACTTGGAGCAATTGTTGGATTGTTGGGAATGTTGTATGAATTGTTTGAAATGTCTTTGAATATTGTTGGTATGGGTTCGGGTTAGTATTTGAATGTATAAGCGTCGATGTTGGCTTGAAGGTAAGCCGTTGAATTGAATATATTGAAAGTTGTTGAATGATGTAAAAGAGAGTTACTAATGTTATATTGCCTTTCGGATTGATTATTGATGTTGCTAGGTTGGTTGTTGTTGTTGTTGATTTGGCCGAGTTAAATTCTCGGGGTTGGTCTATTTACAGGGGAAATGCTGCCCAAATTTCTGTAGAATTAAGGGCTAATTTGGAATTAAATGCCTAAATGCCTATGGCTAATGTTTGGCATATTATGACTTATTTGTAGACCTTGGGCAGCCCGAGACGTAGGTTGGCATTAGCTTGAGTTTGGAGTAGCTTTGAGAGCGTTTGAGGTATGTAAAGCTTCACCTTCCTTCTTTTGGCATGCCTTAGTTACAAATAGGCTATGACACGAGCCTCGAGGAAATTCTATTCTCGCAATCCGAGCATGTTTATGACTCTTATCCTTTTCTTGGAATTCGTATGTTTGATATGATGAAATATTGGCCTTTATGTCTTTGGAATATTTGATTTTCAAATGATGCATAAAACGTTTCGTTTTTAAAGAATTCCGTAACTACGAACGCCCGTATCTTTCACAGAAAGGCTCGGATTGCCTCGATATGCTCGTAGGTGATTGTATGGCGTATGATGAGTATGTTTTTCATAGGCGGGCTCGGCTCGGGTCAACACCCGTCCGTGGGTCCCGCGACTCTTCTTTTTGTAATCCTGATAACTTTTGAAAGAATTTGATTTGGTTATTATTCCGATTTCTAAGTATGGTCATTTTACTTACCATTTGAGTCTATGAGAATGATTTTATGCATATGGTTACTCACGACTCTGCTCGTGCATTCTGTTGTATCTTTCGCCGAGTCCCGGGTCGGTTCTGTTGTCGTGCGAACTTTGTTATACTCCGGTGTTATGCTGTGTTTATGGTTCACCGAGCCTCTCGCTAGAGGGCCGAGTTCCGCTTACATTTGGTGTTATGCTGTGTATGGCGTTATCTTGTGTTATGATGTGTGACGGGTACGGAGATTTGAAACTTTTCGGTGTTATCTTGTGTTATGGCGCCATGACTGGGCGACCATATTTTCGAGCCCTATGCATGATTTGTATTTTGAAAATAAATATTTTTGATATTTTGGAAATGCATTTACTTTCCGTACATTTCGATTATGACTCGGATTCGTTTACTACATTTTCGCTTTGCATACTCGGTACATATTTCGTGCACCGACCCCCTTTCTTCGGAGGCGCGTTTCATGCCCGCGGTACGGACGCACGGTTTGGTGATCCGCCGCCTAGGACACCACTTTTCTGTTGTTTGGAGTGCTCCCTTATTCCGAGCCCACATTTTGGTATACATTTGTTCGTTGCATTTGTATACATTTGTTCGAGGGTACGGCGGGGCCCGTCCCGCCATATGATTGTTTGTACGTTTAGAGGTACGTAGATGTGTACGTGGGTTATGCCCATTCTGTACAGTTGTGTTTGTATGTTATATGTTCTGAGCGATCCCATTCGCCGTGGCAGCCTCGTCGGCTTGCATTTATATATGTTTTGAGCCGATGTGCCATTTGATAGCCTTGCCGGCTTTTGGTATATATACGGTTGTGTTTGAGATGTGTTTGAGACAGTTTGATATAATCTGAGACAGCGTTTGATATTTGCGTCCGTATAAGCTATCTGTATGTGATTCGGACTAATGATTGTGTTTGGGTGCCCAGCTCGGGCACTAGTCACGGCCTACGGGGTTGGGTCGTGACAGATGTTTTAATGATGCTTTGGAGAAGAGTTATGACATCCCTTATATTAGTGATGAGGTGTTAAACAAGTGTTAAGAAGGTTCCATAAGGATCGGAGATCAAACGAGTCGACGAGAACAAGTTTCGGATAGCTGGGCATTATACGGCCAGACATACTGGCCGTATAAAACATACGGACCGTATGTCCAGCCGTATGTTCTTCCCAGAATAAGGGTCTTCACTGGACCAAACATATGGTCCAGACATACGGTCAGTATAAAATATACGGACCGTATGTTGGTCCGTATGTTCGGGTCGGGACAGATTTAAATGTTGATATAAGGGACCCAAGTTCATTTTAATTCATTTCATTTTCACTCCATAACTCAAGAATTCTCTAGAACCTTCTCTAGTCTTTATCCACAAGAATTCAAAGGAAATTGATTATCAACTTCATCAAACCAACCAAATCAAGAGTGTGAAACCCATTAAAGTTCATCTAAGTCAAGAAATCCCAATGGAAGTGAATTAGGGTTTTTGAGCAAGAAGAGTATTGCCACTCAATTGTTACTACAGTATCTAAGGTAAGTTTCATGGTATTTTCATGATGTTTGAGGTATTGATAAGTTGAAACAGTTGGATTGTAGAAGGAAATAGGAAATGGGCCATGAATGCAAGAATAGTATCATTTTTGAATAGAAGCTTGGATTGAATTGTGGATATCGATATGTTGTGATTATAAATATGTTATGAATGACATTTAGAACATGCGATAAGCATTATATGTGAGAAAACGTAATAGTGAACTATGACCATGATTATGGAGAATTTGAAGTGAAATTATGAAATGTGGATAATGCAAATGAATGATGATTGTTGTTTATGATATTGTGATTGTTGTTATGAATGTTTGAGAGTTGATATGGAATATGGAGGAAGTCATACAAACAAAGGAAATGCTGCCCAATTTTCTCTAGCTTTAGTAAGAACGTTCTTATAATTGTTTAGCTAACGTCGATACGAATTCTCTTGAACGTATAGACATGAGCATTAAAGGAGAACGATCAAGTGTTGGAATAGCTAAAGGAAAAGGTATATGAGGCTAGTCCTTTCTTTCTAAGACATGAATCTTATGACATGATTTTCCTCCTTCTTCAAGGATTTTCTATATTCCGGAAAACTAAGAGTCTATGTTCATGAATAGCCATATGAGATAAGAGATACATTACCTATACGATAATGATGATGATGAGCTTAAGTCTAAAGATTCTAGAGTCCATGATATGATGTTCCTACAAAGCCAATGATGCTATCTATAATCCCTTGATATTGTTTATTGTATATACTCACCTTTTATGCTAATTCCTTCAAGGTGAGGCAGAATGCTTATGAGTGCTCCATAATGGAATCGGGGGTTCACGACCTTATGTCACCCCGATAAAGTATAATTGTCTTTGAGTTTCTATGCATACCTTATGATGAGTTTATTACGATGAGTATAAGATGATGAGTATATGATGATGATATTACACCGTGCCTATATGGCCGGGCAGACACCGCCATGGTGGGCAGCGTATACACTATGTCTAGATGGCATGGGCAGACACCACTAGTGGGCGGCATGAGATGGTACCCCGGACGCGGGAGGCCTGGATGCAGGCTAATGCTAATGATTATCACACCGTACCTATATGGTCGGGCAGCTTTTACATATATGCATACATGATATGATGATGATTATGAAAGTAAGCGAGAATGCATTATTTCTTTTATGATTCACGATCGATTCTGATTGCTCCTCATTTGATGCTTCCCTATTTCATTGATGTATTATTATTGTTGATGCCTTACATACTCGGTACAATGTTCGTCGACATCCGTTTTCTTTGGACGCTCGTGTTCATGCCCACGGGTAGACGGGGAGGTGATCCGGACTCGTAGGAGCTATTAGGCGGATGGAGAGCACCCCATTATTCCGGAGGTGCCATTGACTTATTCTTTTGATATATATATTCATGTTTTGGGCATGACGGGGTCCTGTCCTATCCCTATGTCTAGCACTCTAGTAGAGGCTCATAGATGCGTAGTTGTGGGTAGTATGGTCTCACAGTTTCTCATAGTATGTATATATATATATATATATATTATTTTGATAACCGAAAGGCTTATGTATATAAAGTAAATATGTTTCAAGCAGAAATGGTTCTAATATGAGTATAAGCATGATATTAATGAATGAATACAGGATGAGTGATAGAATGAGTGGTGCGCGGTGGTTAGCCCCGGGTACCCGTCATGGCCCTAGTCGGGTCGTGACAGGGCATGACACCACTAGTGGGCGGCATATGATGGTACCCGGATGCGGGTTAACGATGTTGATATATATATATATGATGTATGCGCTATGATGATATATGTACTATGATTATATATAATATATGTATGAAATGTATCCACCCTTAAAAGTTACGCAGGTTATATCTTCAACTTATGTCTTATGATTTCTTTATTATGTTCATTTCATTCATACCTTACATACTCAGTGCAATGTTCGTACTGACGTTTATTTTCTTTGGACGCTGTGTTCATGCCCACAGGTAGGCAGAGAGGTGATCCAGACTCGTAGGAGCTATTAGCTGACTTGAGAGCACTCCATTGTTCCAGAAGTGCCATTGACTTATTCTTTTGTGTATATACATGTATTTTGGGCACGACGGGGTCCTGTCCCGTCCCTATGTCTAGCACTCTAGTAGAGGCTCGTAGATACGTATGTGTGGGTAGTATGGTCTCACGATGTCCTTATTGCATGTATAATATTTTGATAGCCGAAGGGCTTATGTATATAAGGGTAATTATGTTTCAAAGTGAAAAATGGTTTTCCTATGATTTGAGTATAAGATTAATGAATGAACGCTTGATGAGTATGATGGGTAATGGTATGAGCGGTGCTCGGTGGTTAGCCCCGGGTACCCATCATGGCCCCTAGTCAGGTCGTGACAGATATCAATTCCTACATATCACAATATAGTCAATTATACTCCAAATCATCGCTCAAAATAGCCCTCAAGCCCAACTTTACCCTTATTCAACTTACAACTTCCATAACTATATTTCCTTTACTTAAAGCCACTAAAACTCTTGATAATTATCTTAAACACAAGGGCAAGAATCATGTACATACCTTGGAGGGACTAGAATACTAAGAATCAACTTCAACTCCAACTCCCCAAGCTTCACAACTTCAATGAAACCCTAGGAACAACCTTCTTCTTCACAAGCTCGGGTTTACGGGGCTCGGATCTTACTAAAACTCCTCCAATATGATGGAAAATGTAGAGAGGAAATATTTTGGGGTTTTCTCTAACTTGGAACTGAGAAAATAAGAAATAAAGTTGTGGGGCTAGACATATATAGATGGTTCAAGAAACTTCCAGGGGTGCGGTTGACAGCCCGTCGACTTGCACCGTTAGTGCAGCCCCCTGAGAATCAGAGAGGGCGGCGTGTCGACGGCGTGGGTTAACGCCACCATCGACACATAGACGGTCTTTCAAAGGGGACTGGTTTCTGCCGGTTCCCTAAGTCGTTCCGACTCGCGACGATTCGATTCATTTAGCTTCCAATTCTATTGTATTGCAAAGGACATTTACCCACACTTTGGTACATGCGAGGTAAAGCACTTTATATCTCAAAAACTCAGGTGTGAATTTATATACTAAGGGCATAACCCACCAATAAGCCAAAGACTTTCATGCGACGAAAACAGGAGGTGTAACAAATAGTTAGATTTTTGAACTTTTATTTGTTGATGGCATGAATAGATTATTCTATGATTTAATTCTGGTTATTAATTTATGATTGTTTAAATGATTAAGCAATTGGGTAAGGGGATGGTTCGCCCACTAGGGGATTTATGTAGGGCCACTGACGTCTACTTGGGTCGTGACAAATCCATAAGACTCTACTAGATATTTCTCTTGTACTCATAAGACTAGTGAACCTAGAGCTTTGATACCAATTTGTCACGACCCAAATTTACGGGTCATGAGGGCACTTAACCTATACCACCAGGTAGGCGAGCCATCCCCGTAATAGTAACTCATTTAAAAAGTAAAGTAAACAATTAACTACGTCTACAACTTATCCAACAGTCTCAACATATATATATATATATATATATATATATATATATAAGTGCGGAATGTAACTCAGTCGATACAACCCAAAACCTGGCCGAACTCGTAAAAGAGCTTCTAATAGAATTTTACAAGTCTTTGACGATACAAAACAAGAAAACTATCACAAAATATAAAAGACATAATAACATAAATAGAGGAAATCCAGGGTTGCAGGTCCAACTGTATCTCACCCTAGAATCCGAAATACGATAGGCTCAGGATCAACCACGAGGAACGGAATTGGAGCACGAGTTTGTATCCCCACCAGAAAATAGTTCAGCAGGTGTAGCTGAGTACAAACCACTAGTACTCCGTAGGTATCATAGGCCGACAACAATAAGAGCACATATAAAGCATATAAAGACTGAACATAAGCCCAAGGGAACCAGTACAGCTAAAGTACCTTAACTATGACTATTGAAGCATGTTCCCACATAATTCGTCAAGAAATCATATAAGACATATAAGCACGAATCAGATAGAATGAATGAGAAAGTAAATGAGTAATGAGCATGAAATGCAATACATTGGCCACACAAATAACCCGGTCCACATATGTTATAGGCCATTTCATATAGTCATGACCCATGGGGGACTCACGACGTCTATATACCTGTCACTGTACCACCCGAGGTCCTTTTTCCTTCAGATTGTGACCACCCACTGTACTGCTCGACTTTACTATTAAACTATGAGACACTCACTATACCTCCCGTCTTTACCGCCGAACTGTGAGAACAATATTCTCACCTCATCCCGCTCCTTATACCATCTCGTATTCTCTTTTTGACATAATTTATCCAAATGTACATAAATAGAAAATGAGTGCAACATGCATAATATTCTATGTAAGTAGCGTTATGATCTCCAAAAATGAATATGCAGCATCAAACTAGTTACATATGTCAACTCATAAATCTAGAACAATTTCCTTTCATAATTTTATGAGATATGGAACGATGAGGTAATCAATTCAATCAAACATGTATAATTCAAATCACGGCTATCATAGCCCTCATAAACATTAATCACACCAACCTAAGTGGATTTATCACTACAACCACACCCGAAGGCTCACCATGCTTTCCCCGTCATTCTAACTACCTAATAATATACACCGATACCCACCCAAGTGCTCATCGCAATCACTAAGATGGGCCCCCATCATGCCCAATACCCCTTTAGAAATTATAGACTAAATACGCACTCCAATCAGAGTCTAAAGGAGTAAATTGTAACCTACCTTGATGCCGAGCGGAAGTTACAAACTGTCAAACCTATGCCTTCCCCATCTGGAGTGCCTCTGAACGAGTAAAGTCTATCAAGATATGCATTCTACATTAATAACAATTCTAAAGATACCCATAAAGCCATAAAAGGATTCAAGTCCAAAAAGTCAATCCAAAAACCTGTCCTAAAGCCCGAAGGTCAAAATGGTAATTTATCACGAATTCATGTTCAACAAGGTAAAAATAACACTCTATGGGGTCACACAAATACAACAATACCCATATAGATATACTTTAGTTCAGAACCCAAAATATCAAAATCGGAGCCCCAAGGGCAAAACTGGAAATTGAACTTAAATTTGTCTTAACCAAAGTCTAAATAAGCTAAATCCCGAAAATCACCTAAAACTAACCATGGATTGACCTCCAACTCGAGAAAAACTCAACTCTTAAGTTAGGGCTAAAAAACCCCAAATTTCCAACCCAAAAGCATGATTAATTACTAAATAATGAAAGGAATCAATGGGAAATGATGAAATCAAGGTGAGAATCTTACCCCCCAGCTTAGACAAGCAAAACCCACTTTGAAACTCCAAAAATCGAGCTCTAGAACTTAAAAATTTTGAAAATGAAGTGTAAGTTCCAAGTTGGGAATATAATATTCTGCCTAGTGATTTCCCCTCTTCGCGATCGCGAGGCCCATTCTCGCAATTGCGATGAAAAAACCCAACCCATCCCAGAATGGCTACATAGCGATCGTGACGTGCACTGCGTGATCACAAAGACAACCCTAACCATGCAACGCGATCACGATCCTCCTCTCGTGATCACAAAGAAAGATCCAGATACTAGAAACCAGAAACTTTCAGCTAAGTCCTGAATTCATCTTAACACTCAAAACTCATCCGGAACCTCCCGGACATAAACCATATATGCTTATCAACCATAAAACATGCTATGAACTCGCTCGCATCCTCGAAATTTCCAAAAGAGGTCATTTTGACCTGGTGTTCAAGGTCAACCCCAAAACCGTAAATTCTCAAAATTCCAACCAATGACTCAAAATACATCTGAACGCCTCAGGATCTGAACCGACTATCCTACCAAGTCCAAAGTCACGTTTCGAACCTAATGGAACCATTATAGTCCGATTCCAGATAGGTTTACCCAAAAGTCAACTATTGGTCAATGCTTTTCCCAAAATCAAACTTAAGATCTCAAAATTAGGATTTCCTCTCCGATACTAGTCCAATTGCCTCTATAACCGCCCCACCCATCCCCGCAAGTCAAATACACCAAAATAAAGCTAACAGAAGGGTCGTTTGCGCCAAAAATAGGTAAAATCATCAAAACGACCAAACGGCTCTTTACATATTGTATTACTAAATTTTTATTAATTTAATTATTTTTAAATGCCCAAATCCAAAAATCACTAGTCAAGATGGCACCTATTCACTGCCTCATAGGTAAGCCAAATCGATTAAACAACCAATTCAATCAAGTTAATTAAGCGGAAAGATAAAGAGACGACCCCAAACATCTCTTAATATTTCACCGTATAGCTGACTAATTTTAATTTATAAGGTTTAGATTGACAATATTCAACTATTATCTTGTTGAAGATACATATTTTTATTTTAAATCACAAATAATGAGAATAAATCAAAATCAAAAAGTAACTAGCCATAAAAATTTCTTGGACAACAATTAGAAATATTACCTACTCTTAATAAACAATTTTTTATCCCTAGAAACTCAAGTATTTATGTGTTGGATGTAATCTGTAATAAATTAATGTAATTCCGCTTTTAATTTAAGTTGAAAGACTTTAGCTTTTACTTGGATTCATCTACTGGTTTTGGGTAGCTGCCCTCACGACACATTGAGATTTTGGGTCGTCACTGCTTCTTCGTTATTGGTCTATAAGATATACTGGATACATGTGCTTCCCGTACTCATACTACACTTGCTGCACTTTTTTTGGTGCAGATTCGATTTCGAGTACGAGCTGGGCCAGCGGAACTATTTGAGTCTGAGGCATTGACTTTAGAAGATCGTGGTGAGCTACTTGATTGATCCATAGCACCCTTCTCCATCTATCCTTTATGCTTTTCTATCTTTATTTTTTCTGAGTATCTTAGAACTTTCAAACTTGTATTCATCTTCTTAGTGGCTCTTGTACACATGACACCAGGCTTGGATGGAATATTTGGATTTCTGTTGATGTTCCTTTATAAAAGACTTAATATCTTGATAATATTTATTAAGCTCCTTAATTATTATCAATTATTTCTCTTATTAATTCGATTCATATTTACTGCTTCGATCACTTAATCATAGGTTTAATAATATTTGGATTAATAGTGTTGCTAAATACCTCTTTCAAACAAATTCGACTAATTGTCCTAATAAACGAATTTTAGGCTAAACAGTTTGGCGCCAATCATGGGGCCTTAGAAACATTAATTCCCCCAAGGTATTTTAATCTTCCATTGATTTTGTGTTTGTAAGCAAAACAATGGATGACGAACAATGTTTGGCTTCTCTTCAAGCCACTGCTAGGAAACCAGACGTCACTTAACTCCTAAACTCTGATGAAACCTTGAATGAGAGGATCCCGTATGGAACGAGACTCTAATGATAATAGGGAACATAAAAGGGGAAATTACCAGAGCCAATCTGAGCCAAGTGGTAACCGCACACCCCTTATGGATAAATGCTTTGGGAATGCTTCACAACAAAGACGTGCTAACAAGGGTAAATGTATAGCACAGCCCACAATGGAGGAATTTATGGCGTGGCATTATCGTTATAGTTCACTTTTACGCAAGGCATAAAAGCTACTTCAAATTTGTGAACTCTTATGGATTTTATTGTTTTTTAGAGTCGCCACCTAATTTATAAGAAAATTTAGGAAAACCAAGTAAAAGGGTTTATTCAAATAAAAGATAAATCCTTTTAAACTCGAGATTGAGGTAAGGGTTCTAGTGATTCTTGGGGAAAGAAGTTAAGACACCCCGATATCGTAGAATACGGTTGACCTTCGAGCTTCAATGTGTGATTTGTAATTATTTGCTTAAAAGTAGTTTAAAATCTTGTATACAAAGTCATGGCATATCATTTAAGATAGCTTCAATAAAAATCCTTCATTTCTTTAAAGAAAGTTGAGTTCCCTTTTAAAAATTCGTATAAGGTTTTAAATGGTCATTTCATTTTCCGGACCAAAACACACTCAAGGTTTTCCTCGGGTAGAGTTCAACTTAATTTTGGTCCTAAAATTTATGTCCTATTTACCCTTATAGGTTTTATAAAAAACCTCAAAATACTTCCCTTTTAGTAAAAATATGCCACAAGATTTATACAAGTCCTTTTAAAATTGTCTTTCCATTTTTAATTAAAGGTCAACCATATCCTTTTAAACCCTCTCTCAAACTTGAGTTTAAGTAAATTCTTCTTGTTTTATCTTAATTAGGTGGGCTTGGACCCAAAACAGATTTGGAAATTATTTTTTTCCCCTTTTAAATCCGAAAATCCTTCTTTCAAAATCATCTTTTATTCCATTTTAAGAATTCTTGATTTGAAGAAAAAATGTTCATATCTTTTGCTAAACAACGTGTTTTCTCCAAATTTTTTTGTTTTCTTGTAAAGAATATCCTTTCTTTGTTATTTCAAAGAGAATAGTAACTTATCTTTTGTTGGGTCCAAATTTGAAAATAATATGGGTTCCTATCCGGTCAAAACGATATACGTATCGTTTTTCTAATTAACCTAAGTCCCAACCAATCGAGTTTTAATATTTTACAAATATTAATTTACAACAAGATTTACAAACACATGCATGGAAATATAGAGACAGAAGGCTGGTGGACGTACCAAACCCACCAGTTAACCATTTTTACCCATGATTGGGCCTTCAATATTTTGTTCGAACTTGTGGAAGGAAGAAAAAATGTTGGGTCTACGGCCCATCATTGGCTTGTGAGAATTTGGGACCAAATAACCCACGTAGGGTAAGTTCCATGCAAAAGGGAAGGGGAAAAAGAAAACCCTGGTTAGAGGGTATCCACACTTAGCAAATAATTATGCAAAGACTTCAACACAAGTGTATTATCAAAATTCAATAGCATAACAAAACAAAACATGAACATAAGCTTTTATTTGACCAGCCATGGGCCACTACAATGGATAAACTCACAAGCAGGCCCAAAACAAACAAAGGGGAATTAATGAAGCCCAATCAGACCAGCGTAAACTCAAGAGGTGCCCAAAATAGCCTTATTGCAACCAATAGAGAGTAAATGGGTCTAACCCAAAGAAAACAAAAAAAGGGCTAATATATGGTGACATATATACAAAATATACATGGCATACACTCTTTGTATAACATATATACTCAAAGGTTATACTTGTATATTCAGATGTATATCACCCATCAAATAATGGTAAGTAGAAGAAGAGAGGCCAAAACTGGTAGAAGATTTAGACATTCATTGCAAGCGATTTTGATATACTGATTATACACATATATACGAGGAATAAACCTGATATACCTATCACATACACTTTCATATGCACAGTTCTTATTAGTTAAAGCTATATTACCTTACCAGTTGTAACGCATAGACTTCTTTTTTCCTTTATGTAGACACAGTAGAACTCAGAGGGGTATGAGAAGTTTTCAGGCAAGAAAGACAAATAAATAGAGCAAGTTCATGGCCTAGACTATCATACAAGAGCAAATGATGCTTTAATCCTATAAACCACAACATGAAGCAACTCGTAACTGGGTGCAAGACTAACCCACTGAGGAATAAGCAGATGATACACAAATATACACAGATCCCAATCTCTTTTCACATCATGCCATTCATATAATTATGTTCTCTTATGCTTACAAGGACCTTAGAGGGTCCCATGAGATAGTAATTCCACAAGAAGAAACCCCAATAGCTTGGGATAGGTAGTACTAGGCAGGTAGTAAACAGAAATTGGATCATGACTCAAGCTATGATTGTAATTACCTTACCAAGTATACTACTTGCCATAAACTAAATTACATCAAAGCTTTATCATAGACATATGATTAGATAGGTTATATGTTGGTCTATGATTAATTTTAAAACACAAACATGCTACTGGTGGAATTAAGATAGCCCCTGCTTAACATGAACAACAACAAACTAGTACACGCAAAGCATGAGACATCTCAACCAAGTTAATTTAATCTGACTAACCAACAAGTAAACAAGGTTTATACTGGACCATATTAAACATGCTAATAAACCAACAAATATTAAATAAAACATGTGATTAGACACTAATCAAGCTAAAATAGGGCTTATAGGCATGCCAACTGAATTAACACATAACTACTAGATTATTTTTACAATCAACTCTAAGCTATCTAATTACACCAAAACTTAACTAAACTAACACATATTAACTAACACATACATAAATTAAACATAAAAAAAATGCACAAAAATAAATAAAAGGAGAAGTATTTACCTCTTCTTTGTGCAGCCTTGTCAAGAATGAAATTGGAAGCCTTTTGCCCTCCATAACCTCAAAACTCAGTCGAAACGAGAAAGATAATTAAAATTTTAAACTAAAAGCTCAAATAGTTAAAGGTTTCAGCAAAAATGCTGAAACCCTAGGTAATTTGAGTATTTTTTTCTCTATCGAAATAGTGAGTGTCGATTTGAGGCTTGTGAATGTGTGTAAAATAGTGGGAATGGAGTTCTTTATATAGAACCCTAGAAATCCCAAATTTTTGTTTTCAACCGATGTGGGACTAAAAGATTTCAACGGATTTCTCTTGGGATAATTGAAGACCAATGAAGATTGAGAACAAATGGACAAATTCCATTAAGATTTTGTCCTTGTATGCACAGAAAAGCAAAAGAAAATAGAGAGGAAGAGGGTTTTTACCTTTCCTAGTGGTTCTACGGTGGAGAGAGAGTGGTACGAAGAAAGGCAATTAATTCCTTGCTTAAATCGGTCATGCAAGACCTGAAGCAAAGTAAGCACGCCTAAAAAATTCCCATTTCAATCAACGACTGACGAAGAGAGAGAAACTCTCTCTGTGACGGCTAAGGTTTCCTCGCGGAACCTTTGTCTATGACAAAACGAGACAAGAGGGTTCGTTTGGCTTAATGTTGTGTAGAAGTGGTGGACATTGGGTCAGGTCTGGTCCGTTGGACAGTACATGGTCGTCTTTGAAAGGGTTTCGCCCAAAACACGAAATAAAATAATTAAAGTTAGAAAACGACAGATTTTGTCAAAAGGGGTCACAATTGAAATTTAAATATTGATCAAAAATATTTCAATTGTGGCCATAATTACTATACAAATCAATTGGTCATTTTGATTATTGTCACGACCCAACCCCGTAGGCCATGACTAGTGCCCGAGCTGGGCACCCATACGCGCTCATTAACCAGATTCGGCATACAACCGACTCATACATTCATAGAAATCTAACGTGGCTCCAAACCCACGCATACAAACCAATATCTTTACGAAGCCGCAAGGCTATCATAATATACATAACATATCAAAGCATACATACACGCACCATATAGGGGCTTCCCCCGCGGGATGGGCCGCCCCAAACACAACAGACAACACGCGTCCGAACAAAATCGTACATAACCCACATCTATGTCTACGGACCTCAAACGAACAACAAAACCATATGACGGACGGGGCCCGCCGTGCCCCCGAATACACGGATACATATACAACGGGAGAATATATACCAAAATGTAGGCTCCGAATAAAGTGGAGTTCCTCCAACAGCAGGATAGGTGTCCTGGATCGGCGGATCACCGACCGTACGTCCGTACTGCGGCATGAAACGCAGCCCCCCGAAGATGGGGGTCGCACGAAATATGTACCGAGTATGCAAAGCGAAGGTACAAGAAATGAATCGCGGGCAGTCATAATCGAAACAGAAGTACAGAAAGTAGGCATAATAACTGAAATATCAAAGCGCTTACGTCTGACATACAAATCATACATATAAGGTACAAAAGACAAATATACTGATCGTCATATACATACCGTAACACATCGTAACATCATAACCGATCATATGAGATGCCATTAACCGATGTGGGATTGGCCTAAACCAATGTGGGATTGGACTAAACCAATGTGGGATTGACCTAAACCAGTGTGGAATGTTACCTCACTACTGGGTTTGCCCCACCATTGGGTTTGCCCCACCACCGGCTCCGATTCCAATTGATCATATTCCAGAATTCATACAGATAACATATAACGTAACATATACACACAGTACCCGGCCGAAAGGGGCTCGGCGTACCGGCCACATCATAACATCATAATACATACCCGGTTCCCGGCCAAAAGGGGCTCGGCGAACCGTACACATCATACTTCGGAATACACATCATACTTCAGAATATAGCATAGTGTGCACGATAACCTAACCGGCCAGGGACTTGGCGAAAAATGTACAACAGAGTACACGAACGTAATCATGAGTAACCAAATACGGTCTAAAATAATTTCAAAGACTTAATAGGTTAATCAAAATAAACTATCATTTATAAGCCCAAACAAGCAGGTCAAATCAGATTTTCTTCCGAATCTCACTCGGGAACATATCAAACCGAACTCCGGGAATCATGGTTACGTATCGAAATCATAAGTGTACGAATCTACGTTTCAGACTTAGTAAATAAATATATAGTCATACTCGGGGGTCGGAAAGGTAGTCATATTAAGTTCTTTCAAAAACATCAAGACTATACGAGAAGAAAGTCGCGGGACCCACGGACGAGCGTCAACCAAATCCGGGCCCGCCTATGAAAATCATAGTCATCATATGTTACCAAATCATTATTACAAACTCAAAAGATAAGTAAAATGATCGTACTTGAAATCGGAATAATAGTCATGTCATATCCTTTCAAAAGTCGTCAGAAGTACTTAAGGAAAGTCGCGGGGCCCACGGAGGGGTGTCGACCCGAGCCGGGCCCGCCTATGGAAAACATAGTCATCATACATCATGGAATCATTTTTGAGCATACCGAAGCGATCCGGTTCTGTCTGTGAAAGTTACGGACTTTCGTAGTTTTCGGAATCATTTAGGAACAAAACTCTTTTTTTTTTTTAAATAACTTTTATGCAACCTTTGACACTTAGTCATACAAAAGACATAAGGGCCAATATTTCATCATATCAAGCATACGAAGACCAAGAAACAAATAAGAATCACAGACATGGTCGGATCGCGAGAGTAAACTTTCCTCGAGGCTCGTGTCATAGCCTATTTACGACTAAGGCATGCCAAAAGAAGGAAGGGCCAAGCTTTACATACCTCGTCCGCTCTCCAGTCACTCCAAACTCAACCCTCGGGTTCTCCAAAATCTACACAATATCATTAAATACCAACGTTACCATAGACATTTAGGAGTTCATTTCCAAACTAACACATAATTCTACGAAAATTTAGGCAGCACTTCCCCTGTAAATAGACCAACCCCGAGAATTTAACTCGGCCAAATCAACAACAACAACACCAACAACCAACCTAGCAACATCAATAATCAATTCAAAACACATTCTAGCATTAAATACCCTTTCTACATAATCCAACAACATTCAATATATTCAATTTAACGGCTTACCTTCAAGCCAACATCAATGCTTATACATTCAAATACCAACCCGAACCCATGCCAACAATATTCAAAGACATCTTAAACAATTCATACAACATTTCAAACATTCCAAACAACATCCCAACTTACCCGAATTCTGCCCCAAACCCGAGAGCAACATCCATAGCCCATTCCTAACTTCCGAATCATGATTTGCACCAACAATTCACATTCAAACAATGTCGTTTTCATAAATATACCATTTACATCAAATACACAATGACCTCCAAATCAGCCCGCAACACTCACAATATCAATTTGAGTCATTAAACTTTTGTCGCCAACATAGAATTCATAACGACGACAACTAAAACACTAAGTAGAATTACTTCATTCTCTGTCACACAATATGACCCATATTCGGCCACCACCTTACATAACTATATTGATGATTCTCATTCTTTTCTCCACTCTACAACGATCACAACATGCTAACTAAACTTTAATTCATCACTTCAATACAACACAATCAATACACACACACGGCCACACACACCATGCACACGGCTCACTTCCCCATGCAATATTTCCATGAATTTCATCCATTTTAACACACTACAACATGCATACACCATTCATAACACATAAAACAAGACTAAATCTTACCTTTCTTCTTCAACTTCACAACTAGGCTAGGGTTTCCGATTGACACAACGGATGGTTTGATGACCCAAAAAACACTTCCACGCTACTTAGGGACCTCCAATTAGTGGATTTACATCAAAGAAATATTTTTGGAATGGCTAAATCTTGGTCCTATTTTTTCTCCCTTTGGCCGAATGGTTGAAGCTATTGTTCTTCAACTTCTTGTTTTTTTTTCTACGTGTTGAAAGTAAAGAAAGATGAACCCTTAGTCATCTTTTATGCTCCCTTATATGATACACAAGTGTCCATGGCCCACACATGGGTTGGACCAATTAAATTTGGCCACAAAATGTGTAGGCCATTTCCAATAACCACACGGCCAAACATGGCCAAAATTCAATAATTCCCAACTTTCAATTATTCCACTTTTGGTCCCAAATTTCCTAAATGTTCCATGCCAACCAATTCATGAACACATTACGTCTCAAAACAAAACCGAAGGTCAAAAATCCCGACTTCGCATCCCGGAATGTCTTTGTCCCTAACTTATCATAGTCAACCCGGATTGTCCCAATGTACGAAATACAGGATATAACAATTATAACCACAATTGACTCATGAAACAATTAGTGATTTCAATTTTAATCAATTTTGAAAGTAATTTCAATTACAGCTAAATAAATTAAAAAATTTAGACGTAATTGATTATTTATTCAATTAATAGAATTTCTTGATTTAACAGAGTGAGATATTTATCCATCGATCATTATTAGTTTTAAACAATTAATTAAATAATTATTTTCACCATTTTTTAATTAAAATTATGAATAATGTTTTAAAAATCCTTAGAAATATACTAAATATACATACAATAGTATACATGATGATATTTTGCCAAATAAAATGGAAAAACGTCACCAGAATAATTTTGTGAATTCATTTTTGACTTGTAAAATGCATATATCACTCTGTTTGTGACACAAGAATTCCAAATAATTAAATAAAATTGTTGGAGAGAAAAAAATTAGTTGTCAACAACTGCCCCTTCGCTGTTCGGGGATGGAAAAGCCGTCCCTTGCTATTCGAAATTCGTCTAACCTAATTTTTGACCGACAATTCAAAATACCTCTCTCTTTATGTAATTTTCAAAATTATGGTCGGACCCTGGTCTATTGGTTTCCTACATATCTCAGGCTTTATGGGAATTCAGGCCACTTGTAGTTCAACTTAATTAAACTTCTAATGCATTCACAAAACTAATCCCGGATCCTTCGGTGTCAAAACTGAAAGGTCCCGGAATGCTCTGCTGGAATGTGACCCACCCTCTGGTATTGAGTCCAGCTACCCGGTCTCAAAAATCATGTCACTTGTAGTTCAACTTAAATGGTAGAAAAGGGTATCCCTTATACGAGAATTCCTTCATACTTTTCGGTATGTGTCCGACCGGTTGATGGATTTGCTCAAAAAGAAAGTAAACTAAAATGAAATTCACAGGGTGGAGCGATCTTCCAATTCCTGGCCAGAGAGCTTGACTCTCGTTGGCACCCTATCTTGACCGACTGCATAAGAAAAAGTTCCACATTTGCTCTGCATGTGTCTAGATCTGGTTTGATTGGCCTGCCTCTCTCTTTAGCGGCTACGAACCTGCTTTCGTCTGCTGGGTAGCATTTTAGTTGACCCTCTTGGTCTTTGTTTTATTGTAGGTGACCCTCTTGGTACCGTTTGGTTTGGGTGACCCTCTCGGTCTTGTGTATTCTGTCTTTCCATCCTGCGTGGCTTTGGTGACATGACCTTCTCAGCCAACTCTGAAAAATAGGCGACCCTCTTGGCACCACCTAATTTGTCTGACCCTTATGGTCATTGCTTGCATTAAATGTCCCTCTTGACATTTTGTTTGAACAACTAGCCCTTTTGGCACTGGTTTGAATATGTTTCCCTTCTGGCATTTGATATGCATGGATTGCCCTTCTGGTGTTTGATATGAATGGCCCTATCGGCGAATGAATTGCCCTTCTGGTGTTTGATATGAATGTCCTTCTTGGCGTTTAGTATGAATGGCCCTCTCGGTAGTGTTTGATATGAATGGCCTGTCATGCCCTGAACCATGGCCTGGGCGTAACATGACATTCGATGCCTGACTGCATATGACCAAGCGAACCACATGGTTTGTTGAATCATCATGAGGCATACATGAGCGAAAATATAACGTGAAGTGAATGATGAGCTTTTATAAAACATAGTAAGTCGTAATATTAAACATAAGTACTTGGTTAAGTCGTGAATGCGGACAATATCATAAACGAGCCAAAACGGCTAACCAACTTCCGGGAAGTCTAACATAACACTTGTCCTATCTATGAAACCTCTAACATGAGTCTGAAACATGTAACATACTTGCTGGGACAAGGCCCCCAGCATACCTTTAGATGCAAAACTAAATAAAGAAAGACAATGCCTAAATCCCGAATGAGATGGGGCTCACCAATAAGTTGGTACGTGCAGATCCTAATGAGCAGAGGCGTCGTCCTGTAAATTCGTACTTGCATCGTGAATGTAGGCTCCCAGGAAATAAAAGGGGACGTCAGCACATTGATTGTGCTGGTATGTAAAGCAACTGAAAGAAATAACATGGGACATGGAATAACATGATAAGAACTGAAACTGAAAACCTGGACATGAACATGAGCATGAGCATGAGCATGGGTACATATATATATAACATAAGTAAAACATGATAAGTAGGGAGAGCATTTCATAAACCGACAACATGATATCACCACGTGGATACGTGGAGTCTGGTACCTCGCCGGACCAGCAGAGCCCCCATACCTTGCCAGGGTATAAGGTGGTAACGTGCACCGATGGATCCATTCGGTGGTGAAATTAAGGAATCATCTTAATCGGCGGAGCGATCCTGTCTACGGTGGCTACGTAGTTTTAGGCTATCCGAGCTCGGTAATTCGGCAACTCCCAAAAAACATGAACATGATATAATTGTCTAAGCCCATGATTTTCGTGAATTAACTTTGTACTTGTCTTTGTAATAATGATTTCACGAAATAATTTGGAAACATGGTTTCATGAAATAACTTGTAAACATGGTTTCATGAAATAACTTGTATTTAGCATGTATGTATCTTGAGTCATGGCACGAAGATAGTTATATAATGCAATTGCATGAAAACTTGTAGACATATACGATATTCATGACATAAGCATTTTTTATTTAAAAACATGCATGCAAGAACCCATAGAATACAAGATATGAATTTTCATGGATTACGGACGGATTCTCAATAATCATAAAGAAATATTCAGAACTCAAAGATGGAATTATAACAATTCATACATAATATAATCATGGACATGGACCTAGGGTTATCATGAGCATGGTATAGAAACCCTAGTTTTAGTAGAGAATCATCATTTATGGATTATGAGGCATGGGGAAGAACAATGATATTCCCACACATAGATAGTAACTCTACATACCCGGTAATGCTCCAAACTTGAATTAAAGACTCTAACTTTGAAGAGGATTTCCAAAATCTTGAATTCTTGAACCTTGAGATGGGTTTTCTTGAAAACCCTAGTTTAGGAATGATGATTTCTTGTTTAGATTACAAGGATATGTATTAGAATTGACTTGAAATAATTAGAGTAGGCTTATCTTGGTGTTCTTGATGATGGAAGAGGGTAGGAGGTCGTTCTAGGGCTTGAAGGAATGAAAATAATGATTTGAACCGATATGGATGAATATATACCGTTCCGGAAAAATTGAATTTTACGCCCGCTAAATACGCCATATTTTGAAAGACGGCATTTTGAAATCTTTGTCAGTATTCCGTATGGAGGCTATGACCGCGTCTCTCTTCAGTAAAATAGTCATAACTCTTTGCACAGATGTCCGTTTGACCCCCATAATATACCGTTGGAAAGGTATTTTGAAGCTCTACAACTTTCATCAAAGAAGTTTTCTCAAATTACAAATAAGTTTTGAAATACAGGCCTTATTTTGAAATGCGGTCCGTATTTAACAATGTAACAACCAAATGCCAAATTTCAGAATGCTCAGAAATCTTTTGTACTAGTTTACGTTTTGAAATACGGCCCGTATACTAAAATACGGTCACTGTTCATGGGCGTAAACCCCCATCTTACAACTGAACAGGGAAATTCCAATTCCCACATTCTTTATCTGATTTTCTAAGTCTAGGATCATGGTCAAAGCTTAGGTTAAAGGTACGAGGTGTTACAATATCTCCCCCTTAGGATCATTCGTCCTCGAATGATGGGTCATGGTTAAGAATATGGCTGGGCATGGCTTGAATACATGAATGTGAAGAAAACATGACATGAAACATGAGACATGAAATGATGTGATTACATGAAAACATGGATACTGAAGCATGAGACATGAAACATGAGCGCTGGATACATGACATGAGCGTGAAACATGAGACATAACATGACATGGGCTATGGAAAGTTACCTTGAGAGTTCTCTTGCTATTCAAACAAAATGGGTACTTGGATTTCATATCTCTTGAACTATAAATGGCTTCCTCGACCTTACGCTCACTCTCTGGGACTTTCGGCAAGGCTACTTCCTTGGTTCTCGATTTGCGAACGACGGTCGGGGAATGGCTACGGGGATGCTCCTCGCCGGTTAACCCGTGTCGCTTGTTATAGTATCAGCAAGAACAACCAATGACGGTGTCCGAAAACCCCGGCCGTGCTGGCCCAAGGCGGGCACTCTAACACCGTTTGCTATAACGACGACTAGCTGATAAGGAACTTTATATAAAAAAACAAGACGCGTCTCAGCATTATGCATATATCAAGACAACTTTTCCGGGGTCCACTCCCAAGGGGTAAAACCCAAAGCGGCAAGGGTACAAAAAGTGGGGAAAGCCCCAACTTTTTCGCAAGCCCGGGCTGCCCTACATACAAAATCCCAAAAAATTATCTACGCAAGCGGAAACGTCAGGGAAAGAAAAG